>NC_056687.1:85324899-85624899 GCF_018350215.1 Panthera leo
TAGCGGAACAGAATAGACAATACGGTATCTAGGAAACCATGGGCTGGATTACAAACTGATGATATCTCATCCTTCTGGGGGCCTGTAATCCTTTTTATTACCTACCACAGTAAAAAAAAAAAAAAAAAAAAAATCACTGTGGGTGGGGGGAACTCTTCTCAGAATAAATCAATAACATTGCTACTCTTAGGAAAATAGGATAAATTAAAATGAAATATTGCTTATAACACTAAATCTCAAAGTGTCATTTGCCTTTTATGCAAGTTGATGATTTTTAAACTTAGCCTTTATGTGAGCTGCCATACGTTTAAAAAATTGAATTATTTGTACGTGTTTTCTTAATACTATTCAAAATTAATCTGGACTTTCAATTTCTTATGACAAATACTTGGCAAGTTATTTATTTTAAAGTGCCCAATATTGGGACTAAGGCATGAGTACCAAGTAGTTTTCATTAATTTGTTCTAAAATACACGTGTTGGGTTACTGTAAGTTATATTTATTTCCTCCATTAAGAACACACTGAAATTCAAGTTTTTTGAGCTTCCTTAACCTGATACCTAGTTTGAGAAAATGAAATTTTTACTTTTTTAACCCCATGTCTTTATAATTTTTCATTAAAAAATGCATTTCCTGATTATGTATAACTGCAAAGCCATTCTTTACAAGGAAGTTATGCCTGTTAACCTTTTTGAAAATCTGGTCCAATCCCTTTTATAAAGCAATCCAGTTCCCATAGTTTTCTTAAGCCTACAAATGGTCTAGGTAGCCACAGAAGTGATTGTTCCTACCAGTTTCTTTTCATCACTTCTGCAATTGACCAATTGACAACTGATTGATGGTTATCTTTTCACTTCAACAATGAAAGAAATTACCATCACTATAGCTATGTACAGTAAATGCCTCCAGAGTAAATTACATGATTCTAAAATTCTCCTTAGCTCACTTAGTAAAACATCAACACAAAAAAGTTTCTTTTTGCGCCTCCTTTCCTGTACCACAGATTTGGCCTTTTCTGTCAGCTGCAGAAAAAGAACTTGACAGCTTCTTTAAAAAGAGGAGTATAAAGGAACTTGAATAAAGGATGGCACTGGGCCTGTCTCAAGCAAGTGGCCATTCTTTGCACTTGGAAAAAAATTAGGCATGTGAGCACAGATAAGCCCTATAAGAATACTCTAAAGACTATTCCCAGTGACCTTGAGATTCTCTTTCCTTCCTTAACCATTCCTGAACATTAGAGTGACAACAGAGATTCTGAACACGGATTTGCCAACCTACTTTGAGTAGGTGTTATTTCTCATTGACAAGAAAATATCCTTAAAATTTTAAACTCCCTTACTGCACTGCAAAGACTCCCCTGCCCTTTCCAAAAGTGCTCAAACAAGCTCCATTATGCATGTGTCACATCCATCCATTATGACATGTTGATGGACAAGAACTTTAAATTGTACCCTCAAATCTAAACTTACTGTAAATGTGTATTTTATTCTCACATGAAAGCCCTGAATCATGTCACAGAAGGGTATTCAAACATTTTTTTCTATCTCTGTTCAATTAAAGTCATTTTTTTGTGTGTGTGAAGTAAATATACTGCTGTGAAAGATGCAACTGATTTACCCTCTTACCACCCTCTTCCAGTGCCCCCACCTTGAGATCACATTTTCATTATTTTAAATGTTTAAAAATTTTTATTTAAATTCTAGTTAGTGAACATACCGAACAATACTGGTTTCAGGAGTAGAATTCAGTGATTCATCACTTACATACAACACCCAGAAGAACACATTTTAAAGTGAAAAACACACGCAAATGGACAGGAAACATGATTTCTCACTATTTCCCTTGATACTTTAGATCCATAAAATCTATTACTGAATATCACAAGATAAGCTGAACCATCGTTTTATTGTCTAGAATGACACGGCACTGTTTGGAACTTTTCCCACTCTATCAATATTAGGAAGTTATACTGTAACAAAGGAAAGTGGATTCCATTCTTATTCACTGCTAACTCCATTTAGGACTTGGGCTGGTTTTCTGACAATTCTGGCCTCAGTTATTTAACCAGACAATAAGATTTTATTACATGCCACCTTTATATCCTTCATAGTGCTAGGACCATCACAGAAATATATGTATGAAAGAGGTGCCTGGTGGCTCAGTCGGTTGGGCGTTTGACTCTTGATTGTGTCTCATGGTTTGTGAGATCAAGCCCCCTACAGGGCTCTGTGTTGACAGTGTGGAGCCTGCTTGGGATTCTCTTTCTCCCTCTCTTTGCTCCTCCCCTGCTCATTCTCTCTCTCTCTCTTTCTCAAAAATAAACAAATAAGCATTAAAAAATAAATTATTAAAAAAGAAATATTTGTATGAGAAATACGAGATGAGATCCTGCCCAGCAGAAATGGATCATTTATTTGGTAAAATAATATACACAGTGAGAAATAGCTTCCAAATGGAATATAGTATACACATTTTATATATGCACAAGTATTATAGCATTATAATATTATCACATGATATTTGGCATATAGGTGGAACTAAATAAATTTTGTTCACTTAAAATCAATTCATCATCTTCTGTGTTACCTTTGCTATATTTGTCAGTAATATTATCATTCAGATATCTCAGGTGATATTCGTAACATGTCAGTTTTATATCTTTACAGTTGCTTTCCAAAGATGCTCCAACCCAGATGCCTGACATTAATGCCCAGACACCTGCATTAGTGAAATTGCTTTGAAGATGATCTGATCTGCCATCTTTACCCACAACATCACTGCTGGAATAACCTTTTCTCCAACTTTGCTTTTACCAGGCTTCTGCTACCTGGTTTTAGATCCTACCTGCCTCTTTTTTTGCTTATTGCATAATGTGCTTAGAATTTCCCAGTCTAGGGAACTTCCTGGCTTAGTTCCCAGGGCTCTGCAAAATCTAGTTCAAAGGCAGCACCTCCCCAACCTTATTTCCCTTATTTCTAATCAACCAGCTTGCTATTTATTAATAGTATATCTTACCATTACATACCTGCCTATATGCATACCAAGCTTCTCCACATTTTATCATCATTTTCTGTATTCAAGGTCCAAATAAACCTTAGTCCACATAGGAATCTTCCCCTGCAATAGTAGCTCATGTCTATCATGATAATCCCTAATGTCTTTTTCATTTATTATTGTCTTTGGTGAACATTTGGCCAAGTTTGAATGTTACCCCCTTTGCTAAGATTTCCTTACCAATTCAGATAAAATGAATCTCTTCTCCCACTATACTCCATAGTTCTTGGCACACATCATTATTATAATATGCATTATCTTAAATTGTATTTGCATATCATTTTCCCCAGGTAGAATTTAAGACCCATGAGGAAAGGAACTGTATTGTATGTATATTTTTTTTTCTAGCATTTAGCGCATAAATGCTCAATAAATGATTATCAGTAGAGACACAGTCCTTGATCCTAAGGAGTTCTCAGTTTATATTAGTTGTGAGATTAAGATGGTAGCTGACTAAAGGATCAGCAATTTCTTAAAACAAAGTAAACTGAATTTTTAAAGTAAGTATTTGAATGTTTGCGTAGTAAAGAACATATCAAAGCCAATTTCTTGGAACATGAAAACTGCCCATAGAAACATAGATGCATTTTTAGGCAAGCCCACAAATTGCCTATTTGTTCCATAAGCTAGCCAAGTTGTGGTAACACAGCCGTTTATTGAATTCTTGCTAATTGAAGCAGTATGATAAGCACTTTACATAAATTTAGTTCTTAAGATTACCTTATGAAGTAAGTGCTATTGCCATTTTACAGATAGAAAACTCCTGAATCTCCCAAGGCTTCCGGGTCAGTAAATGGCAGAGCTACAACTGAAATCCAGCTCTGTCTTGCTCTATAGTTTACATTGTTCAAAACTAACTGATGGTGCAAATAGTATTATTCCTCTGTTAACCACCCTGAGGAGTCCGTATATGATAAATCTGGGGGAGGAAAAGAAAAAAGGAAGAGTTTTCCATCTATTTCTTCATCGCATAACCAGTCAAGAAAATCACTGGTAAAAATTACTCTTTGTGTATTCTGACTTTTCTTTTTTCATACATCCCCTACTGACCCAGATGCCTTCCTCAATTTTTTCAGGTTCCCAGTGTCCTAATTTTAAAAATTTTATCTGTAGACCCTTACTTAGACTTTCAAAGTTCATCATACTCCTCTCCCAGCCTATTCAAAAGAGCTGTTCTTTTAGGACATGTGGGAATATAAAGTCAATCTAGTTGAACCAATTCTTGTTAAGATGTGAATGATGGATAGATGTTAGATTGTTCTTTCATATAAGCACTTTGAAAAAATTGCTCATTAACCTAAGTGGGTATGTAAGGATTAAAATTTTAGGCCTTGAAGCTACATAAGTAGAGCAGACATTTTCCACAGAAGCCTTGATGTATAAACAGAAGGGTTTTGAAACATGTGATAGTGGTATATGTGAGATATAAGAGACAGTCCAGCTCTCTCTGAGAATCAGTTTGTTTAGTGATTTTTAATTTGGGAGAGACAGTCATGACCCTTATATCCTTCCCAGTTACACACAACATTTTGCATATTACTATGGAGAATATACCACTAGGTTGGAGGTTAAAAAGCCCTACCCAAAGCTGTTGCTTCTTTGGGGGATAAGGGGAAGGTTTCCTTCTCTCTGCTTCTATGCAGGTAGATCTTAACCATGATTGCATGTTAGAATTAACTGGGAAGACCACCATCAGATACTCTGATTTAATAGATATGTAGCGGCTCCCGAGTAGCAGTAATTGAAAAAAAAAAAAAAAGCTATCTTAGTGATTCTGATGTATAGCTAAGTTTAAGAACCATTGTTCTAAGTCAGTGGTTCTCCAAGTATTGCTCTGAACCAGCACTTTGGTGTCACTTGGAAACTTATTAGAAATACAAATTCTTGGTCCCACCCCAGATATACCAAATCAGAAAACTCTGGAGGTGGAGTCAAGAAACTGGTGTTTTCCTGTCAGAATGGCTAAAATCAACAACACAGGAAACAACAGGTGTTGGCAAGAATGTGGAGAAAAAGGGACCATGTGCATCATTGGTGGGAATGCAAACTGTGTAACCACTGTGGAAAACAGTATGGAGGTTCCTCAAAAAGTTAAAAATAGAACTATCTTACAATCCAGCAATTGCACTGCTGGGTATTCACCCAAAGAATACAAAAAGATATGGAAGCATCCCAACTGTCCATTGATTGATGAATGGATAAAGATGTGATATATATCTAACATACACCCCCCCCCCCTTAATGGGGATTAAGGAGGGCACTTGTCATGAGCACCGGGTGTTGTATGGAGGTGTTGAATCACTATATTGTACACCTGAAACTAATATTACACTGTATGTTAACTAACTGGAATGAAAATAAAAACTTAAGAAAAAAAATCAGTGTTTTAACAAGCTTTCCAGGTAAATTCTGATACCTGCCAAAGTTTGAGAACTTTTGTTCTAAGCTGTTGGAGATCTTCAGACCTCAGAATAATGACTCCAGGGCAGTGGCCTCAAGTTTGGCAACCAGGGCCCGTAGTAACCACTTGTGAACGAAGGTTTGTTTTAATTCATGGATGGCTTGAGAGGGATGGGAGTAGAGAGATAATCATTCTGACAGGACAGGAGGTAACAGATTTGAGAGACATTTCAATAGAAATGGCAGGTTAAACTGGCAGATGAATTGTCTGAAAGTGGTTGCATGTACAGTGAGAAAATAACCTCAAGGGCAGCAACTCTGGAAATACCGACCATGTGACTGAAGAGGAGGAAGAGACACTGGGAAAGGAGAGATACAACTGGTAGAGACACAGGAAGAGAGCCTGGACAAAACAGTGGCATAAGAGGGTGAAGGTAGGCTGATCGATCAGCAATTTCAAATGAGGCCTGAGGTTAATTAGGTTGATCACAGAAAAGGACAAAGGAATTGACTAAACGAAAAGGAGTTGGCTCAATCTTTGGTTGGGGAATTTAGCATTGAGGTGGAGGAAAAGACAGACTGCAGAGATTAAGAAGAGAATAGGAGGAGAGGTATGAGATGGAGGGGAATAAACAGTATCTTTCAAGACTGTGGCTCAGAAAGAAGGAAGGAGGGCAGTGATTGGGAGCTGCAGGCAAGGAAGCCAGCCCGAGCGCAGGAGGAATAGATATATTTTACCAACTGAAAGAAGAAGCCCTCAGGAGACAGCATTTGTTAAAGAAGTGGGGAGGAGGGGCTATCATGAGAACAAGTCTGTACTAGAAAAGTAGGAAAGGACTCAGAGCTGCCTTAGGAGCGGAAAAAGGAAAGATGGAAGGAGTCATGTGAAAGAATGGTTTCTGAAGAAAATGGAGGGTGAAATAGGTCCTGCCTGATAGGGTCAAACTTCCTTGTGAAGTAGGAGTAAATTCATTTACTGAAGTTTTTTTTGTTTTTCCTTTTTGGATAGGGGATGACAGAAGATACAGGTGCACAGGGATTTAGAAGAGGAAAACCTGGAATGAGAAAAAAAAAAATGCTTTTCTCTATGGGCTAGCACTGGCTACCTCTTCTTATTTCCAAGTTCCTATTTCGCACATCTCTGTAATGTTAAGTCTTTCCTGCTTGACTTAGTTTTCCTGATTTCTTCAGTGGCTCTCCTTTTTTTTTTTTTTTTTGCCCACTTAAAAAAAAATTTTTTTAAGTTTATTTTTGAGAGAGAGAGACAGAGCGCCAGTGGGGGAGGGGCAGAGAGAGAGATGGAGAGAGAGACACACAGAATCTGAAGCAGGCTCCTAGCTCTGAGCTGTCCGCAAAGAATTCGACGTGGGACTCGAACCCACAGATCGTGAGATCAAGACCTGAGCCAAAGTCAGACGCTTAACTAACTGAACCACACAGGTGCCCCTCAGTAGCTCTTCTATGTGCTCTATAACACGTCATGGTCCCAGACTGCCCACAGCCCTCTTCTCTTTTCACTTTCAGCTTTCTCCTTGGCCATTACTTTCATGGCTTTATCAATCTGTTTATCAAATTCAAAGCCAAATTCAAACTTCCTCTTAAGTTCTGGATCTGTATTCAACTGTTCATTGGACATTTAGTACTTTAGCTTCACTATGTTTAAAATCAAATTCTTTATCTGCTTCACTGAACACCAACATAGATATGCTCCTCTGTGTTCAGCATGCTGTCTTCACCAGCTTCACCGTTACTTATGGTGGTCTCCAAAGCAAGACGCCACTGATGATCTCTTCTTATTCATCAATTTTGATAACTCATAATCGTCTACTTTTTATTAATTTTACTTCTCAAATATTGCATCTTTTCTAATTCATATTCTGAAGTTTAACTCTCCATTGTCTCTCACAACCTTCTATCAGATGTCTTGGGCTTTTTAAAAAATGTTTATTTATTTATTTTGAGAGAGCACGCGTGTGCGGTGCTCAAGTTCGAGTGAGGGAGGAGCAGAGAGAGAGAGGAGAGAGAAGCCCAAGCAGGCTGTGTTGTCAGCGCACAGCCCAATGCAGGTCTCGATCCCATGACCCTGAGATCATGAACTGAGCCTAAATCAAGAGTCAGATGTTCAACTGACTGAGCTACCCAGGCGCCTCAAGATCTCTTGGGTTCTAATATGGCCCCTCTTTAACCCATCCTCCATTTCATAACCAGAATATCATTGTAAAATGCAGATCTGCCAATGTTTCTCACCTCTAATGACCATCTACTTCCTATAGCTATGGTTTTCATTCCTTGTTCCGGAAACCCAGGGTTCCCTAGAGAGGTTTCAAGGACTCCAAAATCAAATTATAAATATGATAAAGAAAATGTATTTATATCATTGATTAAAGTCTATTACTGCATCACACATGACAGAGATGCACATGTCAGTGGAGAAAAGTGTACAAATAGAGTGTTAGAGAAAGACCACTGATACCATTGTCCCAACACATCCAGAGAAAAATTCAACAAATACGCATCCATGTTGCTTGAAGAATAAGTGTGAAGGCTGATACTGCAGGAAAACTTTCCAAATCAAATGGGCCAAAGAATAAATATTGCCAGTTCCTCTATTTTGCATGTCTTTGCATACAATAGGAGAGATCTATTACAAGTAAAACACATGCCACACAACAGGACAAAGTGCTTAGGTCAGCTTTGATACATCAATTCAGGTGGTAAGAATGTGGAAAGATGTATTTGTACTGCTAGCATAAAAGCAATCGTTGGGAAAATAGCTGGAGAAGTGACTTTTTTACAAAAGCTATTATGGAAAATGTAAAGAATCATCTAATTTGCATAGACAAGCATTAGCCCTTCAGAAAATGCTGTTTTCTTTTCAAAACAGTTTTAGTTTATTCTATGCAGATCACAAATTTTATTAAGGCATAGTCTTTAGATAAAATACTTTATGTCCAGTGTTATTTTTCATAAATTTTTAAAAACATTTATTAGCTGTAGGGGCGCCTGGGTGGCTCAGTCGATTGAGCGCCCGACTCTTGGTTTCAGCTCAGGTCATGATCTCATGGTATGTGAGTTCGAGCCCCGCATCAGGCTCTGTGCAGCTCAAGGCCTGCTTGGGATTCTCTCACTCTCCCTCTTTCTCTCTGCCCCTCCCCCAGTTTACATACACTCTCTCTCTAGATCAATGAATAAACTTAAAAAAAAATTAAAAACATTTATTAGCTGTCTACTAGGTGCACTGGATAAAGTAGTCTGAGTTTCATAATTCACTTTTTTATAACTGAAGTTTTCTGGCCTCACTTAACAAGGTACTGATATGAGTATTCCAAATGAATAACAATCCACATTTAGCTAATTTTTTCCTAACCATACAATAATTGTGCCAGCTTTCATATCTTTCTGATAATGTTTCATCAGCTGAAAACGCCCAATTCAGAAATGCTTACGACGACAGATGAAGTGCTACTGAAGAAACAGAAACAAGACTTAATGTTTACAAAACAAAATAAACAGGGATCTTTAAAAGTTGAGTATTTTGCCCTTTATCAGTCTTGATATATACTATAAAATCTCCCCTCCCTCACCCCATCTTTTGGTCTTTCCTTTGCTTTAAGAAGGTCTGTACTTCTACTTGCTTAAGACCAAACACATGTGACCGTGCTAAGGCTGTGTGTGTGTGTGTTTTCCAAGAAAAGTGATTAAAAGCGTGAGTTCTCAGATTAGACGTAGATTGAAAGAACAACTCTGCCACTTACTAACTTCTTCACTTCAAGATTAAACTCTTGTTGACTTAGTTGACTATTGGAGAAAAGAGAGAATAATAATAGTAATCGCCTCTTTCAGTTGTTAGAAGAAAGAAATGAGCTAATGGATCTGAAACACAGTCTAGCCTACAATAAACTTTGAACTTCAATTGCCATTGTTTTGTTCTTTACCTATTCCTGCTCAGGAGTCAGCTCAAATATCCGCCTCCCTCCGTGAAGTGGCTGTAGCAGGGATAAATCTGGATCAGACCTTGAAGGGGAGACACAATCCAGATTGCATAACTGCGCACCATCAAGGGAGAGCGAACAGATGGAGAAGAGAGCAGGTCCTGCCTTTCAGAATGGCTTTTGGGCAGGTTACTTAATCCCTTTTAATCTGATTTAATTAACTATAAAATGAGGTTAATAATAACAAATTTCAGCCTGGTTGTTTTGGGAAAAAAATAAGGTAGTCTCTGAGAAGGCTCCTAACCCAGTGCTTGCTATTTAAGAGGAGCACCCGTTTACTACTGTTTCCCTTTCCGTACTCCGCTTGAATCCTAGCTGAGGCCCCTTCTTTAGGCTGCACTAACATTTCATTTGCATACAAAGCTGCCTGGACTCTTTGTAACCAAATGGCATCCCCCTCATCAAGGTGGACACTTCCACCATAAAAACAAACTCTGTATCTTGGTACCATGAAAAAAACAAAACGAAACAAAAAAAACCTGGCAACATCATCACCATTATTTTTTGAAGCATTCATTTAAAAGGTCCTGTAGTGCCTGGGTGGCTGGGTCAGTTAAGGATCCAACTCTTGATTTCGCCTCAGATCATGGTCTCACTACTGTGAGATTGAACCCCACGTCTGACTCCTTGCTGGGTGTGGAACTGTTTAAGATTCTCTCTCTCCTTTTGCCCCTCCCCCCTTCATGTGCACGCACACACTCAGGCACGTGCCTGAACATGCGTGCACCTGCTCTCTCTCAAAATAAAAGTTCCTGTAGAGTCCCTGAAAAAAGTCATTTTCTTTCTACTCACCTTACAGTTTTCATTATTTTCCCCCTCAAGCAAGCATTTTAGACAATTAAAGCAAGTTGGATTCAAGCTTTTTCAATGTTTTGATTAAGATTTTATGTTCAGTAGTAAGTGGTATGTAATTTTGGAAGTATGATGCCAATTTTAATTAATTTTCATAGGTTTGCTAATTAAAACAATTAAGAGGTGGGGCTTATCCTTGGGAAAATAATTGGAGGATCTCTTGAACATTATCCTTGAGGTTTCACACAAGAACAAGATGGTGTAAATTTGTTTTAAAAATAGCTAGAAACCCGAAAGAAGTAATTATAACATCAAACCCAAGTTGTGTCTGCATTTATCTTTTTTAAAAATAGGAGATAAAATTTTCCTTGAGCTTCTGGAAGCTGCTTCTGCCTGCTTCTGTGTTCATAGTAGTAGTAATAATAAGGAATAAACCAAATATTTTTTCAATAATAGCATGATATGTAAACTTTAAACTTTGGAGGTAAATATCAACCAGACAACATACCGAGAGATGAGAAAATGAATAAAGAAACACTGAGAAAGCCTTAGGACATGGTAGGAGAAACATCTAATGTGGATTAATCACTCTACTGCCAACAGGATGCAGTCTTGAAATAATGGGTTTCCAACTTCTCTGAAGTCATGGACCTTTAGAGTTGAAACATATTTCCTTAACACAGGACATAATCTTTGGTAGTAGTAGAAGATGATAGGAGTGAACACACACACAAAAAGGAACAAAATACAAGAACATTCAAGCAGTTTAAAATGTTCATTAAATGCCAGAAATCTGGGATCACACTGCCTAGGTTTTAATCTTTCCTCCACTTCTAAAAGAAGGGTAATTGGGGCACCTGGATGGCTCAGTAGTTTAAGTGTCTGACTTCGGCTCAGGTCATGATCTCATGGTTTCATGGGTTTGAGCCCCACGTCGGGCTCTGTGCTGAGAGCTCAGAGCCTGGAGTCTGCTTCAGATTCTGTCTGTCTGTCTCTTTGCCCCTCCCCTGCCCACACTCTGTCTCTCTCTCTCTCTCTCAAATATAAATAATTAACATTAAAAATTTTTTTAAAAATAGAATAGGCGTAATAGAACCTATCCCAAAGGGTTGTTGTAAGGATCAAATTTGTTAATATATGTATATCACTTAGAACAATGCTCTATCCAAAATTAAGGTTAGCTATTTCTATGATTATCCTCACTCACATTTAAAATATAAAAAAAATTAGTAACTTCCCCAAGACATTCCAAAGAGGTCTCCACTGTCGTAGTTTACCCAAATGACGTTATACAACCTTGCAGAGGCCTAGAGTTTGGGGGAACAATGATTTAAAGCCTCGGTATATTTATCAGGAGTCTTAAAAATGATAATACTCTTTGATTCTGTAATTTCACCTGAAGGGGTCTAGCTTGAGGAAATGATAAAAATGCAAACAATTATAAATAGAGATATTCACTATGGCACTATTTATAAATAAAAAATTTGGAAAACCAAAATGTCAGAAAATAGGAGAAGTAAGGAATTATTTAAGTAGATGATGGTATATTTATAAGATGAAATGTATGCAAGCATTAAAAATGGCTATCTTTCATAATGAATGTTAATTACATGTGAAATGCTGATGGTATAGGAGTAAATAAACTCAGCAAAATATACCACTGTATTTATAGTATGATCTCGACTCCTTCAAAATATGTCTAGAATGTATCTTTGAAAAATGTGCTAATAAATTAACATTATTTCAGAAGCTTCAAACAGGGTCAGCAAACTTGTTTTGTAAAGAGCTAGGTAGTAACCATTTTAAGTTTTGCTGGCCATACAGTTTCTGCACAACCACTCAACTCTGTTCTTGTGGTGTGGAAAGTAACCATGAATAACTGTAAACAAATGGGAGTGGCTGTGTTCCAATAAGACTTCACTTACAAAACATAGGTGGTTGGCCTGCTGGCCATAATATGCTGACCTCTGAGTTAGATTTACAGATGTGTTTCTCTTTCTATATTTTTCTGCATTTTCTAAACTTTCTACCGTGAGAAAAGCATTACTTTCATAATCTAAAAATTAAAAGAGTAAGTACTACAAAAAGTAAAATACCCTTTCCTATATTAAAAATAAGAGGCACCATAGTTAGTGGCTATAGTAAACTTTTCTAATTTAAAAATGTGTATTAGGTCATATCAAAAATGACATGCTCAAAAATAAAAGCCTCCAGTAGCTGCATATCACACTTAAAGTCCAAAATATTTTACCTAGCCTACAAAGCCTAAAAGGCCTGGCCTCTGGCTAGATCTCAGAATTCATTTCCTACCACTCTCTCCCTTGATCACTTGATCTGGGTGTAATAGGTCAACTTACAAAATATCAGAAAGCTTATTGTATATAAGTTCGGCTTAAACTCACCTTTCATGAATAATTGAGATAAAAGCTTATGTAGTTCCCTATTAGGGTTATTGGAAATTACCAACCGCCCTATCTCGCTTCTGTAACTTCGCCTGCTTGCTAAATAGCAAGCAAAACACAGGGCAAAACGCTCCCCCACCCCTTCTACCAAGATCTGGCCTAGGCAAGACCAACATGTAAGAAATTACAAATTCACTGCCCCACGGTATCTTAGGTGTCTATGATTGGTCATTTTAAACCCTCTTAAGACAAAGAACTTTAAATTGATAGGTCCTGCCAAAACTAACGTCTGTGTGTCACAATATAATTGGCTACCATGAAATGCTGTAAATTGTAATTGGTTAACTAAATAATGACGTACTCTGACTTGCTAAAATCCATATAAGCTCACTGCTACCTTTGTTCGGGGCCATTCTCTGCACTTTTCTCCTTAAGATCAGGAGATCAGGTTTGGACCGGCCGCGAATAAAATCTTGCCTCACTTCTATTCAGCGTCTGACGGTTTTTTTCGACAGCACCCTGTTTCATGGGCATGCTTGCATTGGCATGAGGCACTGGAATTGAGCATTTAGGCAGACGTGCATAAACCAGTAGCTTTTACAACTTCTCATAAAAAGGCTCTGCCTACAAATTCAAGGGACCTGGAAATGACTTAAAAGAATTACTCAATCCTCCAATCTTTTTTAAAAAAAATCTAGGTTTTTGTATGTGTTCATGAAATACCCTAGTATTTGATTCAATTTTCTGTATTTTTCATCTAGATATTTGTATTTACTTATTTATTTTATTAATTTTAATTTTTTTTTACATTTATTTATTTTTGAGAAACAGAGTGAGACAAAGCATGAGCCGGGGAGGGGCAGAGAGAGAAGGAGACACAGAATCCAAAGCAGGCTCCAGGCTCTGAGCAAGCAGTCAGCACAGAGCGTGAGGTGGGGATTGAACCCACGAAGTGTGAGATCATGACCTGAGCCAAAGACGGAGGCTCAACCGACTGAGCCACCCAGGCGCCCCTAAAAAATTTTTTTAATATAGTTGACACACAGTGTCACATTTGTTTCAATTGTACAACATAATGGTTCACCATCTCTACAGGCCACGCTGTGCTCACCACAAGCATAGCCCACCTGTCATTGTACGACGCTAATACAGTATCACTTACTATATTCCCTGTGCTCTGCCTTTTATTCTCTGTCTTAATTCATTCCATAACTGGGGGGCACCTGGGTGGCTCCGTCGATGGAGCGTCCGACTTCCACTAAGGTCATGATCTCCTGGTCCGTGAGTTTGAGCCCCGCCTCAGGCTCTGTGCTGACAGCTCAGAACCTGGAGCCTGCTTCAGATTCTGTGTCTCCCTCTCTCTCTGCCCCTCCCGGCTCACACACTCTCTCTCTCTCTCTCTCTATCTCTTTCAAAAATAAACATTTAAAAATTTTTAAAAATTCATTCCATAACTGGATGTCTGTATCTCCCACACCCCTTCATCCATTTTTCCCACCCCCACTCTCCTACCCCCTGGCAACCATTAGTTTGTTGTCTGTATTTATATGTCTGAGTCTGATGTTTTTCATATTCCACATGAGTGAAATCATATGGTATTTTTCTTTTGCAGTCTGACTTATTTCATAATTTAGCATAATACCCTCTAGGTCTATCCATGTTGTTGCAAATGGAAAGATCTCATCATGCTTTTTCATGGCTGCACAATATTCCATTGTCAGATAAATGATTTTTGTTACAGACAGAGAATTTCAAGGAACCAACAAAAACACCAAATAGCCTCAGATCTTATTTTTGAATTTGGAAACGCTGAAATTTAATAAAGAGCAATAAATAATTTATTTTCCTTTCCTCCTCCCTTTTATATATACTATTCCACATTATCTACTCATGATATTGGGCACATCAGTACACAATGTATTTATCAATATATTTATCAAACATTTTTATTCTTGCCAAGCAGGTAAATAAGGAATGTTTGGTTTGAATTTGTGTTTCTTTTTTTAAAAAAATTTTTAATGTTTATTTATTTTTGAGAGAGAGACAGAGTGCGAGCTGGGAGGGGCAGAGAGAGAGGGAGGCACAGAATCTGAAGCAGGGTCCAGGCTCTGAGCTGTCAGCACAGAGCCCGATGTGGGGCTTGAAATCATGAACCACAAGATCATGACCTGAGCCAAAGTTGGATGCTTAACCAACTGGAGCCACCCAGGTGCCCTGTGTTTCTTTTATTATAAGAGAGTTTAAGCACCTTTTCATATGTTTAAAAGCCATTTATGTTTCCCAGTGTGTCACTTTTGTTTTTCTATTCATGACCTTTGTTTTTCTATTATCCTTTAGTTACCTTTTTTTAGTGTTTTGAGGGACTTTTAATACATAATGAAAACTGGCTTTTGTCTGTCATAGGGTGCTGCACATAACTTTTCTATTTTGTGTTTTGATTTTTTTATTATTTACTTCCTTGCTATGCAGAAATTTAAAACATTTTTTAAGTTTAAATTCAAGTTTAATATACAGTGTAGTATTGGTTTCAAGAGTAGAACCCAATGATTCATCACTTCCATAAAACACCCAGTGCTCATCCCAACAAGTGCCCTCCTCAATGCCCATCACCCATCTAGTCCACCTCCCACCACCTCCCCTCCAACAACCCTCAGATTGTTCTCTGTATTTTTTTTTTACATTTTTTAAAATTTATTTTTGAGAGACAGAGAGAGACAGAGCACAAGTGGGGGAGGGGAAGAGAGAGAATGAGACACAGAATCCGAAGCAGGCTCCAGGTTCTGGGCTGTCAGCACAGAGCCCGACTCAGGGCTCGAACTCATGAACCATGAGATCATGGCCTGAGCTGAAGTCGGACACTTAACCGACTGAGCCACTCAGGCGCCCCTGTTCTCTATATTTAAGAGTCTCTCATGGTTTGCCTCCCTCTCTGTTTTTATCTTATTTTTCCTTCCCTTCTCTTATGTTCATCTTTTTTGTTTCTTAAATTCCACATATGAGTGAAATCATATGATATTTATCTTTCTCTAACTGACTTATTTCACTTAGCATAATACTTTCTAGTTCCATCCATGTTGTTTCAAATGGCAAGATTTCATTCTTTTTGATTGCCAACTAATATTCTAATATATATATATATATATATTATATATATATATACCAATATACCATATCTCTTAAATGTATATATATTGGTATATGTACCAATATACCATATCTCCTAAATGTGAGATAGGAAACCATCAAAATCCTACAGGAGAAAACATGCAACAACTTCTTTGACCTTGGCTGTAACAACTTCTTACTAGATAGACATGTCTCCAGAGGCAAGGGAAACAAAAGCAAAAATGAACTACTGGGACCTCATCAAGATCAAAATCTTCTGCACAGTGAAGGAAACAATCAACAAAACTAAAAGGTAACCAACAGAATGGGAGAAGATATTTGCAAATGACATATCAGATAAAGGGTTAGTATCCAAAAGCTATAAAGAGCTTATCAAACTTAACACTCAAAAAAACTAATAATTCAGTGAAGAAATGGGCAGAAGACATGAATAGATGCTTTTCCAAACAAGACATCTGGATGGTTAATAGATACATGAAAAGATGCTCAACATCACTCATCATCAGAGAAATACAAATCAAGACCATAATGAGGTACCACTTCACACTTCTCAGAATGGCTAAAATTAACAACTCAGGAAACAACAGATGTTGCCGAGGTTGTGTAGAAAGGAGAACACTTTTGCACTGTTAGTGGGAATGCAAACTGGCACAGCCACTCTGGAAAAACAGTGTGGAGATTCCTCAACAAATAAAAAAAATAGAACTACTCTACCACCCAGAAATTGCACTACTAGGTATATAAAGGATATAAATATAAATATATACTAGGTATATAAAGGATATATTTATACAAAGGATATAAATGCTGATTCAAAGGGGTACATGCACCCCAATGTTTATAGCAGCACTATCAACCATAGCCAAAGTATGGAAAGAGCCCATAATTTAATAGTAAAATCTGTAGGTCTTTGTTGGGGTCTTCAGAAATTTATGCCATGCTTTAAAAGACCATCCCTACTCTAATACTGCAAAACAAAATTAATTTTTCCCCTTAGATCTTGGCTCCACCTGGGATTTATTTTAGAGTAAGGAGTAATGGAGGGAAAAGTGCCTACAGATTCCTCTGCTAACACAGTCAGGCAAGACTTTCTGTTTGATGAATAACACAACCTGGTTTCTTTAACCCATCAGGTACTTACCACTCAAAATATTGTGAATCCACCCAACAAAAAAACTCCTATATCAAACAATGTTAACATGTGGCAACACCATTTTTAATCAGTCCCTAGACCAGTATTTCCTGAACTTTAGTCATTTGAATACTACCTCTATAATTTTTGATATTTCTCCATTAACTCCTATAATATTGTTTTCTTGACACTTTAACTTCAGTTGCCTCTTTTTATGTAAATGTATTTAAAAAAGGAAACTTTATATAATAATTTAATTTTCTAATTAAATTTCTGAAAGCATACTAAAATAAATAATTATTAAAATGAAATTTCATCTTTGCACCACCAATATCTCTTTTATTATTTTGGAAAGCATGATCTAGTTACAGCCAAATACATAGAGGTATGGAGCTCTCTAAAACAAAATATTGGGAGGATCAACAGAAATTTTGAGTGTTCATATTTGAAATGTTGATGATACTCTTTTTCTTTTCTGTGTTGTTACCTTATAGAGTCTACTGAAAATTCAATTTACTTACTTCTGTTACATTAGTTGGTGTATATTAATACATGACAGCAAAACCTAAATTTTAGCTTGCAGGATAAATACCACACACACACACACACACACACACACACACACACACAAACCCTTTTTTTTAAACAACAACAACAAAAAAAAAAATAGAAAAGCTCATTCTGCCTCTACAGATGAAACATTCTCTGCAACTCGAAAGAAACACATTTCATGCTCCAGATGAGTTTTGCTCTTTGCTGATTAAAACACCTGCCACCAAACCAAAAATAATGAAACAGGATAGCCCAAGAGGAGCTCTAAAGAATACTGCATTTTGCTTTTTTTGAAAGGATAGTTTTTTGAAAATGGAGAGTTTCAGTATTAATTCCAGGTAATGCAATTCTTTGGACAATAATAATAATCCTACTTTGGGGTCAACTTGGTCCCTAAATATATAGAGTAAAGTGATGAAGATAGATTCTTTTGACTACACATTTACATTGTATATTACTTTCATATCTGGAAGTAGATGATGACTTTACAACCTTATATTTAGACTACAGAATTAAATAATTAATGAGATAATCTGAGGCAATGTACTATATAGACTCCTGGAGAATAAGGAACTGAAGAAGAAATAGTGCTGCTATAAACATTGGGGTGCATGTGCCCCTTCAAATCAGCACTCCCATATCCTTCGGATACATTCCTAGTAGTGCAATTTCTGGGTCGTAGGGTAGTTCTATTTTTAATTTTTTGAGGAACTGCTACATTATTTTCCAGAATGGCTGCACCAGTTTGCATTCCCACCAACAGTGCAAGAGGGTTCCCCTTTCTCCAGATCCTCACCAACATCTGTTGTTTCCTGAGTTGTTAATACTAGCCACTCTGACTGCCGTGAGGTGAGAAACTTAACAGATGACAATAGGGGAAGGGTAGGAAAAATAAGAAGAAAACAGAGAGGGAGGCAAACCATAAGAGAACAAACTGAGGGTTGATGAGGATGGGGAAAATGGATGACGGACATTAAGATGGGCACTTGTTGGGATGAACACTGGGTGTTATATACGTAGGTGATGAATCACTGGAATCTACTCCTGAAGACAAGACTACACTGTTTGTTAGCTAACTTGAGAATAAATAAAATAAAATTGGAAAAAATAAATAAAAAAAGAAGAAATAGAGAACAGGATGTTAGTTTCCATTCAAACCACATGTGCAGCCACTGAGTGAAAAGGGAACACTACTGGGTTGGTCTATGATATCTAAAGTTACCAAAAAAAAGGTCTTTGTTTAAGTGGCAACCAATAATATAAAAATCCCTTCGATGTCTAATAGTATGTATTAAGGACATAACGCTATTTTTGTCACCGTCTCATCAATAATGAAAAGAATGATAGCTAGTATTTAGCTAGTGCTATGCTTACCATGTAGCAGGTCTTTTTAAATACCATTGTGTTTAATCCTCATGATATTATTTCCCCCATATTAGACATGAGAAAGTGGAGTCTCTGATGAGTAGTCTTGCCCAAGTCATGCAATTAGAAAGCAGAAAAGCTACAACCAAAACTCAAGCCTTTAAAAGCTTAAACTTTTCCCAGGAAACCACGGCCCTCCCCCAATTAGTGCAGCTCCTTCAACCTCCTGAGACGAACCCTTCTTCTTTGTCTTGGAGGGTAAACCACAGCAGGATAAAGCACCTGCCATGCAGCCTCTCTCCTGGCTATAGGAAGAAGAGCAGTTCAAGGAGTAGGGTCTGGCTTTCATTTAAGAAGGATGACGGTGACAACAGGGGTAGCTGTTCAAAAAACTGCAGGAGCCACAGAAAACCAATATTTCAAAACAAAAAAGTTTTAGGCTTTTGCAACAAAATAGTCTGCCATTCAGGTCATTAGTTTTTATTCAGCATTCATGGTGGCGCAGATCTCTATATTAGCTCCCCCCTCCCACCCAATTTGGCTCAAATAATTCGTGCAGTTTGAGCTGAAAAGAAACAAACAGTATTTGTAGGATTCCATTCTCCATTTCATAAATCCTCCTGCAGGGCACTGACTGACAGCTTGCTACATTTCTTATAGCGTATTTCACATCCCTGGGGTGGGCAAAACACTCGCACGAATGTACAATTGGAGAATATCAAATGAAATGTTCACAGAGATTTTTCTGCAGCTGCTACCTAGGAATACTTTCTCCTTGGAAATGTTGCCAGGATTCCCCCAAATTAAACAGAAATAAACATCCTTTTCCTTAGAGTCAGCAGTAAGGACATTTTGCTAGCATTTCCCATAGGGTCATGATGTTATATTCTAAAGGTAATTCTCAGATAATTTTGGGAAATATGTTATCAGGTACTACTTCGGAGTAGTCAGTCAAAAGGAGTTGCTCAAAATAAACAAAATATTGTATAGTATATAGAGAATAGTCTTAAGAGGTAGATAGACCTAGATTCTACACTCTGATCTACCACTTTTTGGCTAATTGTATCAAATAAAGACTTAAAATTTTAAGTTTTTAAAAATGTTTATTCATTTTGGAAGAAGAGAGAGAGAAAGTGTGTGGTGGGAGGGGCAGAGAGAGAAGGAGACACAAGATCTGAAGCAGGGTCCAGGCAGGACTCGAACTCATGAGCCATGAGTTCATGAGATCATGACCTGAGCCAAAGTTGGATGCCCCACCGACTAAGCCATCCAGGCACCCCTGGATACTTAAAATTTTAAAGAATTATTCCAAGGACAGAATAATTTTTGAAAAGTTACCTTCAAGACCTTTAGATTTGTAGACAGAGTCCTTATGTGAGAACAAGCTACTGGTACCAATTATGTCATATGGTGGTTCTAGCGTTGTGGGATATAAAGGTGAATAAGACATAACCCTCCCTGGAATGAATGAGGTACTTGTATTGGCAATATCAGCTATTTGATTTCCTGAAATATTCTGCTGGGTAATACGGTTATATCTGTATTATTTGGAAAATGACCCATTCATAGGTTCCAAGTATTCCTTAACAGCAACTGCCAGTCAGTGTCAAATCTGGCTTGAACACACTATAATTTCAATTAAGTGGCATACCATTTAAATATGCACATAAATAAATTGCATAGAAAAATTATGGAAGGAGAGATGAATTATCTAACAATAATGCATGTCAAACTTACAGTAAACACGTATCATGACAAATTTCCCTGACATTCTTCTCTCATGTGAAAATATATACAATAATATTTCTACTAAGGATGCTTTAAACAATAAACTTTGATGTCAGAAGCTTAGTTGTGAGAATGAGAAGGAGAGATAGAGATAATTTTGGAGGAATTTTTGTTTCAGCACACTTTAATGGGACAATGAACTCAACTGTTAAGTGTATGTCCCTGGAGAATTTGGTCTTCAGGGCTACATGACATATTCTGTCCACTTTTAAGAAGCCAAAGGTCAGGGAGCATTTTTGCCCTGGAGCCTATTTCAGATTCTGTGTCTCCTTCTTTCTCTGCCCCTCCTCTGCTCATACTCTGTCTCTCTCTCTCTCTCAAAAAAATAAACATGAGAAAAAAAATAAAAATAAATGTATGAAAATTACCTAGACCATGATGAGTATTTATAAATGGTAGTTATTTTAAACTAAGCCCTCATTTGGTGTCTACTATGTTTGGGGTCCTGTGGTAGTTGTTACAGGGAGCAGTAGATTTACAGTGTGGCTGATGGACATCTTGAATAATGAAGAAGGAAGTCTCATATGCTTGTCTTGTGGTGCTAACAGCTGTCACAAATATATAATACCTCTAAACTGGTTTGAGGATAAAGTAATTAATTGCCTCTAAGCATTTACTACTTTAAAAACATTTTTTTAATGTTTGTTTAATTTTGAGAGAGACGGAGACAGAATACAAGTGGGTTAGGGACAGAAAGAGAGGGAGACACAGAATCCGAAACAGGCTCCAGGCTCCGAGCTGTCAGCACAGAGCCTGATGCGGGGCTCAAACTTACAAGCTGTGAGATCATGACCTGAGCTGAAGTCGGACACTCAACCGACTGAGCCACCCAGGTGCCCTGTATTTACTACTTTCAATAGTTATCAAATGGCTTATTCTGACACTGAGCCCATATGTTATACATGGGCATGAAAATTATTTTCTTCCAAATCACTTTTCATCTGGTTGATATGTAAAATATATTTTTGACTTTTCCACTAGTAGGTACAGTATAGACATAGATATAGACATCAAGATCCACTTCGCTGACCAGCCAGCCACCCAGCCACCCATCTATCCATATCTGTCTGTCTATCTGTTCAAATTTCACCAGCTTTAAATACAGTGCTACGTGCCCTAACATGTTCTGCAAAATAGACTCTGTGAAAGGAAGTGCCCTTTTAAGGCTGGTAATACATATTTCAAATATTTTTCCATAAACGCTTCTGGAAGATCAAAATAATATGTGAACATCCATATGGAATTATATTTGATTCAATTTTACTAAGCAGTGATAGGCTGATGAACCTGGAAGGGAATTGGTGCAGTCATCCAGAAGGAAGAAGAAAGGAATGTAGTCTTTACTCAGAAAAAAATCATAGTTATATAGATTTGAGTTTTCTAAAAGGACAGGAAACTGACACGAAGAAATAAATGCCATCTATAAAGCACTGGGGATGCACTTTCAGCACCATTGACTAACATGGCCAAAAATGACAGAGATGCCTTTGTCATATAATAAAATTTTATACAGACATTGCTTACTATTTGATAATGTTGCCTCTGAACTTTCAGGTCAATAATACAAATTATATTAAGATTTCTTTTAAGTATAAAATTCCATCAAAATATCATGAAATTATATCATATAAAAAATCAACAACAAATAGCACACTAGGGGAAAGAGCAACATTTAAATAAAATACCCTCAATTTTCCCTGAACTCAAGTGATAGCTTCTATTTTATCATATTTTTATAGTTTCCTTGATAGAAAAGTGAGATCAGGAGCAAAACCCTTATTTTAGAATGTGTGGTCACTGGACAGTATTTTTCTCTTCAGATAAGGTTATCTCCTGACTTTTGAAAGATTACTTTGACCATCATTTTGCTGTTCTCCTATAAATCTTACTTTCATCCTGAAATGAGACCAATTCCAGTATGGAGACCTCGGTTACAAATTATCCATGGCCAAAATCATTATCCTGAGAAAACGAAGCTCAAAGTAGTGTTTCTGAATTATGGTATGAAGAAAGTCATTGAAAGGCTTTGTTCTTTACGTTTCTATTATCTTAAATCTTGATTTACCCAACTACTCCATTCATGAACAATACAGTATGATACAAAAGCTAAAGGCACAATGTTATTTTTAATTTTTAGTTGTTACTTCTTTTATTTTTGTAGGAAAGTAGAACCCAGGCAATACAGATAAAACTATGTGTGTTACAGATCAAAAGATAGATCAAAATATACTCTTTGTAGAAGAGAAAAACATACTTTAAAAAGAAAATGTGGACAAATATTTTTTGATAATAATATTTGAATGAGTGAATAAATAAATCTATTAACTACCTATCAAGTGCATTGCACATGTATGGTATGAAAAGCTCAGTGCTAGTTGCTGTGAAGGGAGACAAAGATGCATATATTGTAAAAACCACTGGGAATTAAAATCTAATGAACACTCTTTGAACAAATGAGTAATATTTAGAATCTTCCCATTGCAAAATTACAGAATTTCCATAGCAGCTTTTTCCTTTTAGCTTGCCTAATACCATACACATTTTATTTGCGCATGTACTATGAAGTAATCATCTTAACCGACAAGTTTTCAAATTCTGTTTCTTTTCTATTCCTATTTGCTAATAATCCTCTTCCTCATTAACTAGTTATATTATATGTTAGTTATCATATATAAAATGATTATATATGACAGCAACTAAAAGGAGGAGAAATTAAGAAGTAGATATGTATGTTTGTATATATACATAATATATTATATATATATATAATATTTGAGCTATTCTATCCTAATGCTTCATTATTATTCCAACACTTCCCTTTCAATTATTGCAGTATGCTTTTAAAAAATAGTCATGTTATCTGACCTCGAATACCTTTCTTTTTCAGATGTTTTTTTGCATTTTGCTTGTTTAGTCTTTCAGTGCACTTTAGGACCCACTCCCTCCCCCCACCCATTTGTTTAGGGTATTTATTGTAATAACATTATATTATTTGTTTCCCTGATCACTAATATGCCATAGTTGTACACTTAGTGTTTTAACATATCTTTTAACTATATTTAAAAATTTTTTTCATGTAAGTCACGTACTTTCCTTGTGAAGGTTTTCATAAAACTACGTAGAGATTTAAAAGTATATATTTTGGGGCACCTGGGTGGCTCAGTCAGTTAAGTAACTGACTTTGGCTCAGGTCATGATCTCACGATTTGTGAGTTCAAGTCCCGTGTAGGGCTCTGTGCCAACAGTTCAGAGCCTGGAATCTACTTTGGATTCTGTGTGTCCCTCTCTCTCTGCCCCTCTCCCACTCATACACTCTCTCCCTTTCTCTCTCAAAAAATAAATAAACATTACAATTTTTTTAAACAAAGAAAAAATTATATTTGAAATGAATTAACTTTAGTCTTTTTTCTGGCAGTTTATACTTGATCATAACAACTTTCCTTGGGTGTCTATTAAGAACTGGGCACTACAGCAGTGCTGACAAAATATGAGAATGCTCCTGGACTGTAAATATACAAGAGGGAGAACTATGGAATTTGGAGTCACCAGACTTTATTCAGGAGGTCCTTGAAGAATGAGTAGCTTTTAAGGAGGAAGGTAGAAGGGGCTTGGTGTATTGGCATACAAGGAAAGAGGGAAATCTGAAAGCCCACAGGTAGGCCCCTGGTCAGTGCTGCCTTAATTAGAGAAATGGCAGGTGATCCTTGAAGGCTTAAGGAGAACATACATCCCTTCGCTCTATCCCCACCTGAACCACTCTTAGGAAAAGTACTTTAGTTTTATTTTTCCTCAAAGGTGTTTAAAATGTTATGATGTAAAGTAAGAAAATTTGGTAAAAGTCCTCTTTTGTCTCTATTAGATTGCAACCAGAAAAAAAGAAGAAAATAATAAATTAGTGACATATTCAGAATCTAAAATGACTCTGAAATAAAAGGTTCACAGATCACATAATGTCTTATATTTAAGCGTCAACCCTTCTTGTTTAAGAACTTGTATGAACTAATTTGGACAATAGAGTAAAATAAACATGCAATTTGTCAGACACTATGGATTTATAAAATCATAGGATTAAGTCTTTAACCTTTATTCATAAAGGATTAGTTGGAATACATTTTAAAAATTTATTTTAAGGAGATATTTTCAGAATTAAATAGTTTACAATGGCCTAGACTAAAGGAATTCACCTAAGGTTCAATTTAGGGCTAGTTTCTATCATTTACCCATGAAAATTGACTTCTAAACAACATATATTATTTCATTCTTGAATTAGTTACAGAAAAGATCTAATATCCACAATTTGTGTATCTTCAATTGCATCATAATATATTCATAATATATTCAAAATAGTGAGCACAAATAATACATCCAGATAGAGTTCTCACTTTGGGAGGTACAGAGAAATTAGTAAATTAATGTAGAGGTTGATTAGTGAAAGATACCCTATTGACCTGAATGACTTTACCTGGTAAGCCGTTTATATATAGTAACTAATTTATAGACTGGGAAAAGCTTATCACTTGTCTACTCTCTCTTCCTCCTAATATGTTGTTCAAAAAGCCTTTTAAAACAGTGTAATAACTTGCAGGCATAGACATGGTTCCATAATAATCCAGATAATCAATTAAAAGGAAATGAATTCAGAATTTTATAGCATGTGAAAAGGCCAAGTTTTATTTAATTGTTATAATATGACAAGGAGAACTAAGAATCAAAGGCATAAAAAAATTTTATATGCAACATTTCTATCCCTTTTTAATTCCTCTTCTAGAATTATCAAGGGATTATTTGTTTTTGTTTTTGTTTTTTTTTTTTTTTAATTTATTTTTGAGACAGAGAGAGACAGAGCGTGAACGGGGGAGGGGCAGAGAGAGAGGGAGACACAGAATCGGAAGCAGGCTCCAGGCTCTGAGCCATCAGCCCAGAGCCCGCCGCGGGGCTCGAACTCACGGACTGCGAGATCGTGACCTGAGCCGAAGTCGGACGCTTAACCGACTGAGCCACCCAGGCGCCCCATCAAGGGACTATTTGATTGGCAGAATGAGAGTATAATCCTAAATTAAAGCTTGTAAAAATCTAGTCTGCAGACTCTTGAGGTCCCTGGGACCCTTTCAGGTGGTCAATGAATTCAAAACCATTTTTATGATGATAATAATAGGTTACTTGCTTTTTCACTGAGTTGGTATTGTGCACCAAATGTGCGCAAACAACAGTGAGTAAGCTTCTGGTGACTTAAGACAGTGGCACTAAACTGTATTAGTAGTCATTATATTTTTCACTTCCACTCAGTTACACTAATGAAAAAAGGCCAGTTTCACTTAAGAATTTCCTTGATTAGGGGCGCTTGGGAGGCTCAGTCGGTCAAGCATCCGACTTCGGCTCAGGTCATGATCTCGTGGTTCTTGGGTCTGAACGCCTCATAGGGCTCTGTGCTCAGAGAGCACAGCTCAGAGCCTGGAGCCTGCTTGGGATTCTGTGTCTCCCTCTCTGCCCCTCCCCTGCTTGCACTCTGTCTCAAAAATAAACATTAAAAAAAATAATAATAAAAAAAGAGAATTTCCTTGATTAAACAGTTAAAGTTATTAGTTTTAATAAATCTTGTCCCTTGAGTACATGTCTTTTTTTAAAAAATTAACATTTATTTTTGAGAAAGAGAAAGAGCGCAAGAGAGAGCGGGGGAGGGGCAGAGAGAGGAGATAGAGAATCCAAGGCTGGCTCTGAGCTGATAGCAGAGAGCCCCATGTGGTGATGCTTGAACTCACAAACTGTGAGATCACGACCTGAGGGGAAGTTGGATGCTTAACAGACTGAGCCACGAAGGCTCCCCTGAGTACATGTCTTTTTAAATATTCTGTGAAAGAAAAACAAAATGGGAATATGCATAAAGTACTTCTGTGTACTGAAATAGTACGGTTGTTTCAACAGAAGCACTACAGTAGTCCACCCAATCCAAGGTTTGCTTTCCACAATTTCAGTTACCTATGGTCACTCATGGTCTGAAAGCAGATGATCATCTTTCAGTATGTCAGAAGGTCAATGGTAGCCTAACACTATGTCACAATACCTATGTCATTCACTGCATTTCATCTCATTAGGTAGGCATTTTTTCATCTCATATCATCACAATAAGGGTGAGTATAGTGCCATGAGATATTTTGAGAGAGATAAGACATTTACATAAGTTTTGTTAGAGTATATTGTTAAACTTATTCTATTTTATTATTAGTTATTAATTATTAATTATTATTATTAGTTATTTATTAATAGTTATTGTTGCTAATCTCTTAGTATGCTTAACTTATGAATTAAACTTTATCATAGGTATGTACGTACAGAAAATAACCCATGGAGGGAATAGGGTTCAGTATTGTCCCTGATTTCAGGCATGTGCTGGGAATCCCGGAATCTTGGAACATATCCCCTGTGGATAAGGGAGGACTACTGCATTAGGACTGTTTGAGTTGCAAGCCAACTTTATGGTAAGATCAGTGGTGATATTAATCAATATGATTTGATTTTTAAATATTGTATAATGAAATGTGTCAACATTTGGAAGGTTTGAAGTGAACTAATATTTTCCAAAAGACTAACAGTTTTTCAAAAACATGTGTAGGTAAAAGATCTACTCAAAGTGCAAAGAAACCCAATGGATTTTAATATAACAATGCACAAAAAGTCCACCAATATTGTTTCAAATTCCTTATTGAAATTATCATTTAAAAAACCACATTTGTCTAATTTTGAAGTTGTATCAAAGAATAATATGCATCATTATCTGAAAAGGCTATTAAAATACTCCCTTTTCCAACTACACATTTGTGAAAGTCTAGATTTTCTTGATGTACTTCAAAATCACAATAGATTGAGTGCAGAAGCAGATATGAGCATTCAGCTATCTTCTCTTAAGCCATATATTATAGGATTTGAAAAAAATATAAAGTAATGCCATTTTTTTCATGAGGTAACTACAGTTATTTCTAAAAAATTAATGTTCACATATAGTGGGTTCCTTATTGTTATTTTTTAGTTAATTGTTAAATGTTTTAAGTTTCTCAGTTTCAGTTTCTAATATGATAATATTGATAGATACAACTTATATAAACAAGAACTCTTTGGGGTCTTAAGTTATTTTTAAGAGCGTAAATGGTTTCTAAGGCCAACAAAATTTGAGAAACAAAATTTAAACAAATACTTTAAATATTTAGAATTAGATTTTACTATTACCTAAGAGATGAAAGGTAAAGAAATAGTTATAGCACAATTTTTCTTTTTTCTTTTTTTTTTTTTTGGATAAAAAGACTGTTCTTCCTTTAAAGCTCACATTCAAATGAGCATAATGAGTTTTGTGTAAATTATTTGGAATTTCAACCCCCACACTTACATACTATATAAACTTGACCAGGCTGCTTACTCTCTCATTGACAACTTTCTCATCTGTAAAATGAGAATAATAATAATAATAACAATAATAATGTCTATCTCAACAGTTGTGAGGTTTAAATGAGATAGTCCAAGTAGTTGAACACAATGCCTGTGACTGAACAAGTACTTGTTGTGTTGTTATATATATATTTTTTTAATTAAAAAAAAATTTTTTTTTAACGTTTATTTATTTTTGAGACAGGGAGAGACAGAGCATGAACAGGGGAGGGTCAGATAGGGAGACACAGAATATGAAGCAGGCTCCAGGCTCTGAGCTGTCAGCACAGAGCCCGACGCGGGGCTAGAACTCATGGACTGCAAGATCATGACCTGAGCCGAAGTCGGCCGCCTAACCGACTGAGCCACCCAGGCGCCCCATTGTGTTGTTATATTTTGAGGTTAACTTCCTCCTTGATTTCATAGTAACAAAATGTGAACAATACTTTGCATATCTTTTGAAGTTTTAAAAAAATTTTTAATTTAATTTTTACATAAGAGAGAGAAAGAGAGAAAGTGTGTGTGCAAGTGAGGGAGTGGGCAGAGAGAGAGAGAGAGAGAAAATCTTAAGCAGGTTCCATGCTCAGTGTGGAGCCCGACATAGGGCAGATCCCAGAATCCTGGGACCATGACCTGAGCTGAAATGCAGAGTTGGGCATGCAACCGACTGAGTCACCCAAGCTCCTCTCTTTTGAAGTTTTTAGGTATCTAAATAAGCATATTGGACAACATAATCCAAATATTCTATTACTATTGCTTCATCGATTTGTAGAGAAAAATAGTTAAAGGGAAATTTGATTGGCTTTTACTAAGGTTGGCAAATAATCTTTTTTCCTGCCTTTGAGAAAGACTGTTTTCTGAACATCGTCAATGTTTTAGTCTTATGATTTAAAATAATTTTTGTGCTGCATCCTTAAAAAAAATTTTTTAATGTTTATTTATATTTTGAGAGAGACAGAGACAGAGACAGAATGTGAGCCGGGGAGGGCAGAGAGAGAGGGAGACACAGAATCCGAAGCAGGTTCTGAGCCCAAGTCAGACGCTTAACTGACTGAGCCACCCAGGTGTCCCCGTGCTGCATCCTTTTTATTAAATCAGCCCAGCAGAAGGATTAGTATCTTCTGATATATTGGTTTATGCTTTGGTGTAATTGAAGGAAAAGTGTTAAGACATTGAATAACCTGCCTTTTGACACAAGTCAATAAATAAATATTCTAACATAAAGAGAAGGGAATTAGCTCTCTTTGGGAGTAGGCTGTGTTACAGGAGATACTATGCAGTTACTTGCAATCTTCTTACATCCTTCAAAAGAAGAATTTATGAGAATGAGTTAGGTAGAAGTGAAAGTTGAACCATATAAGGTGCAATTTTTATAATCCTAGGATTATTCGGTATAATGTGAGGTTGAGAAAGTTTATCATATATCTCTGAATAATCACAAATCATAACTGAGAAGTAGACAGAAAGCTAAACTCAAGTCCCTTTCTACATTCAAGACATAGTCTTATAAATGTAAATATTTAGCTTAAATCATTGAATAGCATATGCTTCTTTCCATTTAAAAAAATATTTATTTATTTTTGAGAGAGAGGGACAGTGGGCAGGGGAGGGGCAGAGAGAGAGATTGAGAGAAAATCTCAAGCATGCTCCTCACTGTCAGCACAGAGCCCAAAGTGGAGCTCAATCCACGAACCAGGAGATCATGATCTGAGCTGAAGTTGGACGCCTAATCTACTGAGCCGCCCAGGCACCCCTGAATAGCATGTTTACAACAGTATTAGTGAGATATGCTGCCATATTTCCCTCTTCTAAATTTTTATATTTTTACTGAAAAGAAAAAAAAGAAACAAAAATCAAACCTTTTTAGCTCTAAGAAGTTGTAAAAGTAACAAGAGAGTTAGTTACGATTTTTCAGTTCCTTTTTGGCATTAAGAAAATTAGACAGCTTTTCTAGGGGTGCTTGTGTGGCTCAGTAGGTTGAACGTCTTACTTTGGCTCAGGTCAAGGTCACACTTACAGTTTGTGTGTTCAAGCCCTGCATCAGGCTTGTCTTGTCTGTGCTGACAGCTCAGAGCCTGGAGCCTACTTCAGATTCTGTGTCTCCCTCTCTCTCTGTCCCTTCCCCCACTCACACTCTGTCTCTCTCTGTCTCTCGAAAATAAATAAACATTAAAAAAAGAAAAGAAAATCAGACAGCTTTTCTAAATGCCTTTAAAAAAGAAAAAAACCAACACAGTCATTGATTCACTTCCCTAACAAGCTTTCAGTTTACTGGAAAGATACAGAACAAACATGATGAGCTCAGCAGATTTTAAAATCCTAAGCCTATTTTCTAATTGTACAAGCTATATGTCTTTTATCATTTAAAATGAATGACAAAAAAGCCTATATAAAATAAGGCATAGAAAGGGAAGCTTTTTGTGTTTTGCGTACCAATATCTACCAAATCTAGGAAGACACTGTCAGAAAAATAAGGGAAAATGGATCCAGAATTTCCCACATTTGAAGTGTAATGTACATACCTTGAAAGAAGAAAAAGCTAAAAGAAATGACTTTAATTGTGTAATTTGTATCATAAGGCTTACAATTCTCTTAGTGTCTCATACCACAGACCCTGTTACACCTTAGCAGAAGAGTCCAAACGGTGATATTTACATGTTTTGAGCTAAGAGATCACCAATTTTATACACTGCAAGTAAGCATGGACTTTCAAAAGTCCATGATGCGTATAACTTACATAAGCCAATAATTTAAGACTTTTGTCTCTTCAAAATGTTGCTTAACAGTCAAGCTAATTGTGCATGTTGAAATTGATGATGGGCAAGTGCACGTCATAATTTTTAAAATAGCTTTGTGACTTAACTGATCATTTTTGTTTCTTTTTGTGAAATTTTTAGTCTGAAAATTTCTTTCTGTGAAAATTTCAGTCTGACTGAAAACCCAGCACTAGTGCTTATTCTAACCTGCCAGCCCACAGATTTTGGCGTTACGATGAAATATGTTATAAGACCTTGCTTCTGGCTTTATATTTAGCTTATTTTATTTCGTTGGTTTAAGTGACTACATTAGTTGTTAACAATGAAACTTAACTCATATCGGGTGAGGGTGAGCTGGGGACTACATCTGGGACCTGTTACAACCTGATGCTGCATGGGTTTATTTCAACAAGGAAAGGAGACACATTTAAACTCCAGCTCTGATTCAGAAATGATTCTGAATTCAGTTATTCTGTAGCATTGGGACCTTGTCCATGTATCAGTTATTACAAATCTTCCTCCCACATCTTGTCTTCCCAATTGGAAATAAGCAAACTTTGTTTTTATCAGTCTCTAAGTATTTAAATTTGCATATGGCACCCAAAAAGCATTTTGCTTTGCATTTGCAAACTTCGGCTTCATTAAAAAAAATTTTTTTTTTCAAATCATGTGTCTTGTGAAGAATTACATGGAGAACATTTTGTTGTTAATAGTCATTTAAATTATTTACTGGCTTTTTTTCATTTCCCTGGAAAACACTGAGAACGTTCTCACAATGTGTCTGGCTTCTCTTGGAAAATCATGTTGGAATGTGAATCCAAAGCATCAGAATTTGTGAAAGCAGAGTGTTTTCCCAAAAGTGTCAAGCAGCCAAATGGTACCAGTTTCAAGAATGATGCCAGAGTCTTTTTCAGAAAGACGGTTTTTGTTTAAATCCCTGCTTTTTGTCTAGTATCTGTAGTTGGTCTATTTGTCCCAAAGACAAAGGTCCAGAAGCACCTGAAACTTCTTTTACTTCCTTTGGAAAGTCACCTGACATTTTGCTGTAATATTTTAATTTTATTATATTATTTATTTATCTTATTAAATCTCTTGTTGATCAGACATAATTGAGGGAAGATTCATATTTTATAAAATAGTACATATATTTTAGATGAATAATATCTTTTTACTCAATATCTTTTATATTGATGTGTAAACACAAATGTAAGATATCAAAGACTAGGTTTAGGTTGATTATTATTTATCATTTTTCATTCATTCATATATATATTTATTAAGCATATACAAGGTAGTTGCTAGATTTTATGAAGGAGCGTAAAGATGAATCAGACATAAATCTAATTTCATTCCCCTCTATTAAAAAGGTAATATTAAATAGATAGCTAAATAAGAGAGGGAGGAAGGAGGAAGGGTGGATGTGTGAAGGAGAGAGAGAATAGCAGTGATAAAAACCAATGTGGCAAAATGTTAACAATTGGTGAATTCTGGACAATGAGTATAAAGGAGTTCTTTGCACAATTCTTATAACTTTTCTGTATGTTAGATATTATTTTAAAAGAGAAATTTATTAAGTGTCTATTCTGGAAAAAAAAAGTAGATGAAATATCTAAGGGACTGAGGTTTGGGATGTCTAGAGTCCTCCTCAATGATGGGAATTGCATCTCAAATCTTTTTTACCTCCCTACTGTTTCTAAAATCATTCTTTCAACTTGGGAGACGCTCAATAAATGTATAAACAGTGAGTACTTACTTTTTTATTTGAAATCTTAATTTTCAGGCCAAATTTCTTCAGATCAAGCCATTAAACTATTGTAAATGCACATACAATACACAAGAGAAAACATGCTAGAGACAACTTTGAGGCTGGAGCTTAATCTTTCTCATCTTTATACATCCAGTGGAGACCCTGTGTGTAGTAAGTGCTCAATTCCTATTTGTTGGCTGTATGAATGAATAAACACAGACTGAAACACTTTTGCGCCAAAGATCTTCAAATTGATTTCTCTTATTTTGCTTCTCACACCAAGGCTACACTGACCTTCGTGAGGTTGAGTTAGCCCAGAGTGTTCAATCTGACACATAGGATTCTTTACGACAGCCTTTCTAATTAGAACTGCAATGTGCAAACAATATTTAGGAAAAGGTGTACAAGGATTTGTCAACAGGAGAGTAGATTTAAAATCTGGAGAATATTAATGGTCAGCTAATATATTTGGCATGTGGTTAAATAAAATGTTTTATTGTGTCTCTTTAAAATCAAAAGCCCTATATTATGTATATGCTTTTCAAATGACATTTGAATAAAAATGTAAAAGGCATCTAAAGAGATGAAGGGCACTTCTGGAGTTAGAGCTCTCAGGTTTGATAATAACATTTTGAGTAATCTAAATGCATACCTATTATCACTTAAGTGAGCACTGATGCTGCCAATGGATCTTATACAAATATTCAAATTTTTGTTTTCCTCGTCATTCTGAAGGTTATCTCCCTGGTCGCTCTGAAAATCAGGTGACAACCATTTCCCATGATGCTTTAAGGGCTGTCAAACTGTCCATCAAGCTGTCACCTGACCAATCGTTCCCATGGTTCTTTTAGACTTCCAGTATGATAAATTGAAAGGCACTATTATCTGTCTGTTGTGAAGAGGAACTGTTTGGGCTTTGATAAGATATCACTACTCCCAGGTGAGAGGCGGCTGACAGCACATCAAGGCAAAACAACACGTAGAAACACCGAACAGGGGAGCACAGGTTTACAAACATCTGTTGCCATTTATTACTTTTCTTTGGGCTTAAGTTTCTGACTCATCCTTAGATAATTCAAGAACAGATATTTTGCTTTCTAGCTTGCAAGCAACAATTGCTGCTCTTTTCATCTTGGGAGAAAAATCTAGAAATTGAAAACACAACCGCCTACCTTTTTCATGCATGGCACACAAGTGTTCTGCCTCGTAACCGACAAGTTCTGTGATGTCATCATTTGCCTTTTTAGAAACGTATTTGAGAATAAGTATATTTAACTATGATAAATAGTTGGGTGTGGGGGGCCAAATAATAAAATTAATTACCTATGTCTTAGAGGTTATTATCAACTTACCAATAGACAAACAATATGAACTAGCTTAAGTGTTTGCACATATTGGTTAATTTATATTTTAGTATTGATGATGAGGTTAGTAAGTCCAACATTTCATGAGAAATAAAGTTTGTGATTTATTATGACAAGCCTCACTTTTTAATTGTTCTGAATTGTGCTAACATAAACCTCAAAACTTGAATTTATACACAAGAGACATGAATAGAGGAAAAGACATTGCCCTCAATGGATCAATGGTGTAGTCAGGATTGGGATAAAGAAAACTGTTTGTAAAGGTTGCGGGGGGAGGTTGTGAGGTAAAGCCTTTCTGAGGAAATCTTTCTGAGAAGTGGGAATAATTTATTAGAGCTAAAGAAACAGTTTTACATTTAGGATTTAATCTTTGGACTTAAATATTCAAGTAAGTGTCAACAGAAACTTATTAAAAGGTATTAAAAGCTGGATACTTGAATCCTTACTACATGTAAATGTAATTTTATTCTTTTGAAGTTACTCTCTTTTTCGTGATTTGTCTTTTTTCTTTTCCTTCCCTTTGACTTTAATGATACATGATGACAGGTTTCTTATGTGCCCTGTGCCCTTACATACTATCATTATATGAGTACCTGAACATACCCTTTGGAGACCACTCAGGGAAAAACAATCTGTTGTTATTTATTGTGGAATAAAAGTACTGTAGTTGGTTGCTAACATCACCACCTTGTGTACAAATATTTTTTTGCACGCAGTTTTCTAATGTCATTAAGCTGTATTGTAATTTCATTACATAGTAATGTAGCACTTCGATTAGAGACAACATTTAAACTATTTTGTAATTCAAAATCTGAAAAAATAAACTATGGTTTATTTTTAGTCCTTTGTAACTATTTAACCACCTTACACTCTTCTTCACTCATGCAAGAAGCAAAAATGCCCCCAGAGTCCTCAAGGACAGAATTTGTCAAAATGCTCTCTAAAACAATGGCCAAGGAATTCAGAGTAAAAAGGAAAAGAAAGAATTAAATTTCCTGAATATTCATAATAATACCAACAGTATGTGCATTCAGTGCCTACAGTCTCTATTGGTGAAACTCCAATTTCAACTTTTTTCCCTAAGCATTCTTAGCTCACCCAGTAGGCTAATATTGGAAATTATTACTTACTTGAAAGTATCACTTTGGTCTCTATCCAAAGACGAGGGGAACCTTTTCATGAGGTTCTGAATATCAAAATTCTTTTTCTAGTGGCTTCTGGTGTGTGAGAATCCCATAGCAAGTTTTACAATTTTCAACAGTCCTTGGAGATCAATGAAGTAAGCTGATTGGACTCCATTACTTTTCCAAAAGGACATACCTTTTGGTCTAATGAAGGAGGTAGTGGCTGGAGAGGAAAAGACCAGAATATTCAATAAATTCTGTGTAGGTCTCAAAGGAGACAAACAAACAATGCTCCTTGTTAGTCTCTCTCTCTCACAACAAGAATTCTGATAGATTTCTAGAAAAAACTATTTCAATTTGGATTTTAGTGTTACTTCTTTCATAATTTCTCATTCTCTCTTTCGGTATCTTTAAGTGATCTTATAATGTATTACCTCACACAGTAGCTAAATAACAGTTGTTATAAATGGTTGAAAGTAGAATCCAGTGCTTCTTTCACTTCTAGAGTTTTCCTACATAGTTTGATTATATGGTAAAAACTTTAAAATGTTCCTAAAGATCCTAGGCAAAATATAACAATCTAAATTTGGTGTGTGTATGTGTGTGTGTGTGTGTGTGTGTGTGTGTGTGTCTGCCTGTCTGTGAGAAACTTGGGTATTTTTAAATGGAAGTTCAGGGGCGCCTGGGTGGCTCGGTCGGTTAAGCGTCCGATCTCGCGATCCGTGAGTTCAGGATCAGGTCATGATCTGGCATTCCGTGAGTTCGAGCCCCGCGTCGGGCTCTGGGCTGATGGCTCAGAGCCTGGAGCCTGCTTCTGCTTCTGTGTCTCCCTCTCTCTCTGACCCTCCGCTGTTCATGCTCTGTCTCTCTCTGTCTCAAAAATAAATAAACTTAAAAAAAAAAATTTAAATGGAAGTTCACTTGACAAGCCTAAGAAATCCTGCTACATTAATGGTTTAATTTTCTTCTAATTTTGACTTTAACCGGATTTTCTAACAAGAGACTAAGAAAATCTTGGAAACATAGGTAGCTTTGGCCAGATGAATTCGGGGGTATTTTTACAATGATAATTTTTCTTGTAAATTTAGCAGCAAAGTCACAAAGTAAGGCTAGATTTCAGTACCTCTTACTTGAATTCTAAAACTTCTGGTCAAATCTTTTAGCTCTGGTTTCTGACTAATATTACATGGGAGGGTTATGAAGAGGAGATGGATTGTGTCAAGATTATTTTTCATGATGTTTTCTAAATTGTAATCATATTAACGTTATATTCATTGATAATCTCATTTACAAAGTTCAAAAATGATTTCTTTTGTGTCAACAACTATACTATGAGGTAGGTAGGGAAGGCACCCAGTTTCACAGATGAAACTCTTCTTCACTGAGTTGTGAATCTCTCTTCACAGAGAGATTGAAGAGTAGAGGCATGACAGGGAAATGCTCACAATCATATAGCTGTTAGTAGCAGACCCAGTGAAGGACTCAAGTTTTCGGATTCTTAGTTCGATGTTATAGTCCACCCTCACACCGCTCTTGTCTTTGGAGACAAGAATAGCACTTTAAAAATACAGCTTTTAGAAGTGAAGGCCATTTTGGTAGATGTTTCCTCGTGTTTGGTAGAGGTTTCTTCCTGTAGAATTCTGTGCTGAACAGTCACCCGGTGCAGTGCTGTCAAACGCGAAGTAGGGTTATTGCTGACTCCTTATGTTTTCAGAATGAAACACAGTCATTACAGTAGGCTGCTTTATTTAGCTTTGACAAGCAGTAAATGGGTACATATTTATATGCATGGTAAGTATGTAGAACTTGTGAGATATCTAATGATTTTAAAAAGCACAAAATAAAGTTGTTAAAAATGTGCCTAAAAGGAATGAAAATCCATAGGCACTTTCTGATTTTACTTAATATTAAACAAATGTTTCAAGCATTGGTGTTTAAAAGAGGCCAACCACTAATGGTCTTTAAAGGGAGAAAATGAACTTGCAAAAGCTTCAGATGTTTGGATGTTTTCCCTTTATGTTGTATCTACTTAGGTCAAGCAGTGTGAATTGAATGAAATCGAACTGAATAAAACTCTAATGTAAAACTGAGATTCATTAAACCCTTCACCTTTTTTGACCAGTTACTTGTATTTGTGAAAAGCTGCAACAGAAATGAAAAATAATGTTTTCCTATTCTAACAAAAGTGATATTTTGAGACTACAAAATAGGATAAAATAGCATGTATATTATTAAAATCTCATTTTAATTTTTTTTAATGTACACAGAATAAACTAATAGTACTTGTGGAAATCATTTAACAATTTCTCACTTTCCCCAAAAGATTCAGTTAATGAAACAGACTTCTGTAGGACGAAATACAGCTAAGTGCTCTCTTTGGCAAATGCACCAACTTACTTCTATGCTTGAATTGACTACACCTATCACTACCTGGAAAAGAAAGAAGTAAACAGTGGAATGTGATCTAAGCTAACTTTATATCCCAAACTCAAAATCATAACGATAAAGTTCTTTACAATGAGGAACTTTGTGAACTGAAGGAAGGGGCTATAATTTCTTCCCATGCCATCCAGCTCAAGAAATGAAGGGAGAAAATCATTCTCTGTTAGCCTCCTGTGTAAAATTTCTTTTCTTATCATCCCATCTCGTCATATCTTTCTGCAGTTTGAATTACCCTCTTTTCCACAGACTGGTAAGGCAGTGAAAGGATGTTTGTTCTGCTAATTAACTTTATTACCCTGATAACTCCCTGCAGCCTTTTACGAAAACAATTACCGTTACTCCTTTTTTCCCCCACTGGCAAAAAAAAAAAAAAAAAAAAAAAAAAAAAAAAAAAAAAAAGGAAAAGAAAAAAAAAAGACTATTAATTAGAAACGAGGCCCAGGTCCCTGCCATGTTATCCTGCCACGTTCCCAGGCCCTCGAGCAGGATAGCATTACATTGTCAGTAGTAATTTAGCTCTCATCTGTCTCTGCTAATTATTGTCACATTCATCAAATTCATCAACAAAAGTGCTCTCAGAAGGATTGCATATTTGCAGTTAATACAGCATAAACTGGTATTACCCATCACCACATTTGTGATGATGAGAGGGACACAACTTATTCATCCCTAATTAGAGCAAGCTGGGTAATTAATTATGCATTCCGCCTTATTACTTCTGAGTTCCCAGATATTGTTTGTCTAAAAAGGGGGAGAAAGCAGGAGAGAGAAGCCTGAAAATGCAAAAAAAAAAAAAAAGGGTGATGTGTTTTGTCACATGCGCTATGCCATAATTCCCACCTGACAAACTAGCTGAATCAGTGGAAAATTGCGACTTGTCAGCAGCAGAATAAACTGCCGTAATAGCTGATTAATGATCAGCACCTGTGACAGGTGCTGTACGGGACTGTAAACTTGGTTTGATTAACAGTCACTGGACGAATAAATATTAGTGACAGTCAGCGGAGAGCAAGTTTGCTTGTTTTCTTCCCTGTTAACAAATCGCACACATTAAAGTTATTGATATTTCTGTCTGAGACACTCTATTTTTTTGTAGTTATCTGGCAACATTGGCAGTGAGTTATAATAGATTGTTTCTGTTCTGCTATTTTATTTCAGAACCTAAAATTGTATTTTGACAAAATGACCTGTAGGGGTTTAAATTTACCAGGTGTAGAAGAAAAGACTAAAAAGTGACAGGATTCACACTTGCTTTAATTTATGCTCACCTGCTAGTAATCTCTGTGTGTGTACATATACACATACATACATATATTCATTGTATCCATTTACATGTATGTACAATCACTATTAAGGAATGTTCATAGTAAAAAAACCACATACATACTTTTAGGGTATGTGATGTTCACTTATTTAAAAAAATGTTTTTAATTGTCTTTTTTTTCAGAGCTGAATATTTTTCTGAAATACTGGCAGCGTGATTTCTCCCAACCATGTGTCTCCATCCCAAACTGAAAAGACCATCTTCCTGAGGCAGCTATTCAAAACTGCGGCCAGCTTGACTGCTTTTCTTGAATTGATGAGTTACGAACAGATTGGTCAGAAAGCGATACCTGTTTGAGCTGACTGATTATTAACCAAGAGTCAAATTATGTGCCTAGACAAAGTGTGAGTTATGGGAAGAACCCAGGCTCTCTCTCTCTCCTTTAGGTCATAGTAAAGGGAACCATTGACTTCACTGTACTTTTGGATTATGCAGGGAATGGTCAGGGTTGTTTTGGAATCCCAAAGATCTACTTTCAAACTTTGGTCCTACTGAGGTAGCTGTGTGAGTTTGGGTAAGTTATTTAACCTAATTTTTCAGCTTCTCAATGTAAAATGGGAGCATTTCCAGTCTATATAATAGTGTTATTGTGGGGATTAAATGAGATAATGTAGGTAAAGCACCCTAGCACAGTGTCTAGCATGAAAGTGCTCAATAATTAACAATTATTATTAACACAACCGTTTAAAATTTGAATAGTCCAAGTACCTTCAGTTTGTTTCACATAAAAATGTTTTAAGAACAACTAATGATCTTTTTTTCCTTTGCACACTCCAAAATAAACAAAACAAAACAAAACTTAATGCTCATTTATCCCTCAGTGAGAACTGAGAAAAAATGAATAGTGTGCCTGGATAGTAGATATCCCAAGGTGCTACTTTGAGTTATTTAGCTGCTTCTCAGAGGCACAAAAGTCAGAATTGATGGGGCGGGGCAGAGGCTAGAAGAGGGTGGCCTATTTCCCTCCAAATCTCTGTAATAATGTCTTCAAAAACTTCTGGGGTGATGGTAGAGACAGATCTGTGTCATGTTTACTTAGAAGAATCTCATATTCTGTAGAACTGAAATGGTAAAGCACCAAGCACAAACAACAAAAATAAAAATAACATCAGAACAAATGCATTTTGGTAATTTAGTATGTATTTATTTTGATATTAGCCATCTAACAGAGAATGAAAGTGACAAAAGAACACAGAGAGACAGTATGATGCAATTATAGTTTTTGAAACAGTGTTGAGAAGTAATAAAACTGTCATATTTCGAGGACATTAGGGAGTATGTACTTATTAGATCCCATTCAATCAATATCTAAAGCCAATTTATTTAGGTTAAAAAAATAAAGGAGGCTTACAGTTTTAGTTGTATGTATACTACTCCTAAGAAAATGTTGGAAGTAGTTTTCACAAAGAGTCAGAATGATTCTTTTTTCTTTTTAAAAATTTTTTAATGTTTATTTACTTTTGAGGGACCAGGAGCAACAGAGAATGAGCAGGGGAGGGGCAGAGAGAGAGGGAGACAAAGAATCCAAAATAGGCTCCAGACTCTGAGCTGTCAGCGCAGAGTCAGATGTGGGACTCGAACCCACAAACTGTGAGATCATAATCTGAGCTGAAGTCAGACGCTTAACCGACTGAGCCACCCAGGTGCCCCAATTATTTCTTCTTTTAATAGTGTACCTAATTCACTTTTAAATTTTAAAAGGGTGTATTATAAAACTTTCAGAAAAAATAGCAATGTTTAATACTAAAGTGTATCACTCTTGTTTGGTCATCACCAAAAACAGTTTTGTTTTTTTTTTTTCAACCACCACACACTGGAATAATCTGGAAGAAATTTTTTTAAAATAAAGTTATCAAGAGGCACCTGGGTGACTCAGTCAGTTGAGCATCAGACGCTTGATTTCGGCTCAGGTCATGATCCTTAGGGTCAAGGGATAAGAGCCCTATGCTCAGTGTGGAGCCTGCTTGAGATTCTCTCTTTCCCCTTGCCCTCTGTCCCTCTTCCCCACTTGCACTCTCTCTCTCTCTCTCAAATAAAAAAAAAAATAAAAATAAATAAATAAATAAATAAATAAATAAATAAATAAATAAATAAATATATCAGGACTCTCCACCAGATTCTCATTTTATTGGTCTTGGGGAACCTGGTGGGCATTGGCATGTTCAAAAATTCCCCAGTTGATTCTGATATATATCCAGGATTTAGAACTGGAGATAAACACACACAATTAAAAACTTATGTAGCAAGATTTAATGCATAAAGTAAAAATTCTTTCAGACTAAAAGAACTAATATTGTGAAGTGGATGTCTAGAAATTGAAGTGTATCACACGTGCGACCTTTAGTGTTATCTGAAGTTACTACTTAAAGAATCATGTTGGAAATACTTTTTAAAAGGTAATCCAATCAGAGAGAAAAAGATCTAAAAATTCAAATGGTAAGAATGATATTCTGAATTCACCAACTCACTTCATATCACTTATTAGAATTGCAGGGTCAATTGCCTTATCTCATTGGGAAAAAAAACAAAAAAACAAAAAACAAAAACAAAAACAAAAAAAAACCATTGAAGGTGGCCAGACCATTTCTGTGGCTGACTGATGAACTAGATGGTGGCAGGGCTGACTGGTGATTGTGACCTGCTTCCAAACAGATATCCTGCTACATAAATGGTGACAGAAAATCAAGAGACCAGAATATTCCTGCCATTTGGCACATATAAACATGGATTAAAAATCAGCTAATAGGCACTCTGTGTGCTTCTGTCTGTACTTTGTTATGTAAGCTTTGGACCATTCTTGTTGCATATGAGTGCATGGTTGTAGGACGGTTCATTGGTTTATCACTTCCTCGTTGCTTCTCATGGTCAGATCACCCAGGCAACCACATAAAATAAATTGGAAATGGCCTGTTTGACTAAAACACTGATATTCCAGATTATTAAACGGTTCCATTAGGGAGGTAGCTCATTCTGTGAACTTCTACATCCATGTTCTAGAATTCCTATGTTTCTATAAAGTCTTAATTAAAAATTTTAATTATTAAAGGAGTGAATTATATTTCATCAAGCTTGCTCAAAACAAAAAAAATAATGCATCTCTGGTAATTTAAAGAGGAAAGTCTTTACTAAATTAAAGTATAAAGTCTTACTTGGCACATGGGACTTTGGGGTGGGTCAACAGGGAATGCCTCACTTCAAAGAACAACTTGATCCTACTGAATTTTTCATAGTCCAGAACAAGGATAGGAAAACAATGGCCAGTGGGAAAATCTGGCCTGCCACCTATTTTTCTAAGGCCTTGCAAGCTAGGAATGCTTTTTACATTTTTAGGTGATTCAAAAACATTTAAAAAATATTTTGTGACATGAAAATTATACGAAATTCAAATTTCATTGTCCATACATAAAAGTTTTTGAAACATAGCCATGTTTACTTATTTTCATATTATCAATGGCTACTTTCTTATGAAAATGGCAGAGTTTAGTACTTGCAATAAAGACTGTACATTTTGCAAAACTAAAATATTTGCTATTTGTCCTTTCTAGAAAAAGTTTGCTTGTCCCTGCTCTAGAGTAGTGCTTCTCAAATTTTAATTTGCATACAAATGTAGGATCTTGTTAAAATATAGATCTGATTCAGTAAGTCTACAGCATCTGAGATGTGATTCTGCATTTCTAATAGGCTACCTGGTGATGCTGATTGAGAACCATACTTGAGAAGCAAGGCTATAGAACATGACCTTCACTATACAGGCTCACAAGACTGATGTCAGTCTGATCAAGAGCCGATCTTTCAGGGATGGACTCATTAACCTAGTTCACAAGACTGATGCAGAAACCTGGAAATCTAATTTACTAGTCTGTAAGGAGAAATATGATAGGGACTGATCCAGAATCTTCTGTCCCTATAGACATGCTACCTGAGATGCTGAATTAGAACAGAAGTAAAAGAAGGGACAGGAAACAGAAGGAGATGGCTATGTGTTTAGATTATTCAACGATTTCAGACGAGTAGAGATTTGCTAGCTCACTGCTACTGGCACCAGAGTAATGGTTTTATTTTATTTATTTATTTATTTATTTATTTATTTATTTATTTATTTATTTATTTTCAGAGTAATGGTTTTAAAATGTACCTGGGATTTGTTTTAATCAGGTAGGGCAAGACACACAGATACGGAAGTGATGTTATGAAGGAATAAGATCCCTAGAAATAGGAGGCATAGCATGCTATGCAAGGGGGGAGCAGCACACAGGGAGGGATTAGGGTTGGTCAGGAGGCAGAGGCAGCAAGGGAAAAACATGAACAAGGGCCTTTATTATGGTTGTTTAGGGTATGGAAGAGGCAGGATAAGCAGGTTTAGGGTTGGTTTGTTTTAATAATTTCAGCAGGCTCTGGGGTTTAGGGGTATCTCTTGGGTCTGGTACTGAGCCCTGGAGTGATTAGGGCAGGTGGATAGTGGCCCAGAGTCTAAAAGCTAGATAAAGGAGGGATTAAGGGGTATGGGCTTTGATTAGGTTGGTTTGCATATGAAAGTATAGTCTCCTTGAGTTGTTTGCTCTCTAGGAATTAGCTAGCTCTGGGAAGTGTCCCCAAGGCCCCAGACACCAAAATACCAGGAAATACAGAAACTAAAAAAGTATGATCAGTAGCGGGTCCTTGGACCAGGGCACCTTTGTCTAGGATAGTTGTGGGATGGACACTGCCTATATATACCTCTTTGTTTATTTTCTGTTTTTGTAGTTGACCAAACTCTTTTCTAATTGACACATTCTTCTGTCAGATCTGCTCATTCTTTTAGGTTATGGAGAAGCCCTTCCGGTCTGGGCATCCTACAGCCTCTTTTAGTTGATTTTGTGTGTTGATGATCAAGTTTGACATGGCTCCAATCTAGCAGATGTTAATTACCTAGTTTAACTTGGACAACGGGATTATTTTGCTCACTACCAAGTTGGAAAGGGACCCGATATAGCGCCCAAAATAGACAACACCATATTTTATATAACTTTGACTTAATATGACTATTTATACACTTGTAACGCCCTACCTCAGACTATGGAGACCTCAGTCTTTTCCAGATTGGTAATGGTAACACTTAACTGCTGTATCTGAGTGGGGGTCATTTTTTATGACTCTATGATCACCTGGAGGATGGAGGTAACATTGTGATCATCTATAAGCTTCTGTACTGTTCCTGCTTTCTGCATAGAGATGCCTACAGGCCAGAGAGAGAAAAGTTGTAGCAGCTGTTCTTTGTGCAATTAACTGCAGCATCTACAGGCTGGTTTTGAGTGATCTTTCTGGGAGTCCTGCCCTTGCCACTCTAGCCAAGGAGAATTAATTGCCTATAATGGTAGTAACTTCATTCTACCTCTCATTTTCATCACACAACAATTCCCTAGTCTTGGTTCACTGTTTATGATTATCTTACAATATTATGCCATGCCATTTTAAAGGATTTCCTTGCAAATTTCATTTTAAGTATGTCATAACTCTAAAATTACCAGGAGTAGCACTGATAGAACAAGATCTGTCTCCTCATACTAATTACTGTGTGACCATGGTCAAATTACTTCTTTTTGGCCACCAGTCTCCTCATCAGAAATAGAAAAATTTTGGATTATATGATTTCCACAAACCCCTCCAGCTTTAAAAAAAACTAAGCTCAACTGGAATGTTTCTGTAAAATATGCATAAAAATGGGTTTATTTCTTTATTGCCCCACTCTTGGCATATGCCATATGGTAGTCTGGATCTCTATTTAGCTTTAATTTCTTTTTCCTGGTGTTTTTGTAACTTGTTTAAAAGTCTGTTCCCAATTTTCTTCATCCAAAAAGGAAAAAAGTATAAAATTTTGGGGGCAGTTATCTTATTTGACTTTGTATTCCACAGCTTTTGTATAAATAGTCCATATGATAGATGTTGGCTGAATTACATTAACGTGGGAGTACCCTGAAAGCAAATTACTTTGGGGTAAAGAAATCTTAAAAGCTTGAGAGGCTGTAGCCTTGACAATAAAGCAGGACTTTGACAAACTAGTTGACTGGATGTGTGGCAACTGTTGGCATCATATTGCAGTAACTGCAGTTTATAAAATTATAAAATAGTTTTGTTTCTCTGGAAACACCGAAAGAGTAACTTGACTTTAAATTTCCTAATGGTCCATTTATTTCTGATGATTAAAGTGATTTCTGATAGTTCTATAATTAGGTTCTATCTAAATCCTGTAAGGATGAAGGAAATTTTTGCATTGAGATTGGAATTTTCACATTTTTCATGGATGGTAGGAAGGAAGAAAGTCCATCCAGAATAATGCCACTGCCATACTTATATATGCTTGGTGGGATCAGAAAAAATCTTCAGAAATGTATTTTTCTCCTCTTAATGCATTTCCACTTATGTGCAACGATTTTGATCAGAAAACTAAAATGTAGCAGCGGGTGGGAAGGGGGGAGGCACTGAATATAGAATTGGTGCCAACAGATGCAAAAATGCCATGGAAATCTTTGGCCCAGAAATAATAGCTTACCAAAATACACACACACAGTTGTTGGACTCTTGAACAGATACACAGCCGTCTGTATAGACAACAGTGCTGTTGGCCAAGAGTCCCGGAGACAGGCCAACCTCCCATCCAGATGCCACTGCCAGTGAGGAGCCATTTGGCATCTACTACTCTGGCTGCCAACCTTCTTTCCCATTCTCTGGCATGAAATTTCACAGGGGCTGCTCAAGGAAATTAAGACTCTGAAGAGTTCTGTATTAATATGCTGTAACTACGCAGTGCCACAGGAGCCCTTTATGCTATTTGAATGTTTTATCCCTTTATTTTTTTTTAAGTGTCAAAGAAACCTGATTTCTATGTATTTGCCTACAGATAAATGCAATTGCTTTGGAAATTAAGAATGATGTATTTTGATTTCTGCATGGAGCCAACCTTCCCTAACCCAGAAATAAATACCTTGAGGATTTTTAAAGCAAAAGCAATTTGAAGCACACAGCAGAAAAAGAAAGAAAGGAAGGAAAGAAGGAATGAAGGAAGAAGGAAACAAAGAAAAGAGGAAAAAGACACAAAATGTACTGATCTTTTGGGAGAGTAAAAGCAATTGCTCACATCTCTTCAGCTCTAGCAAAGTGAACACTAAAAAATCTACTGGTCAGGAGAATTTAATAAGCATAATTTTTTCCCAGTGAGAATCAAATAGGTATCAATACACTTCCACAATAGTTTGCATGTGACACCAACTTCCCAGGGGAAAAACAATCAGTACAAGCACTGTCTTCTCCCCTTGCAATGTCATCAAATTCCAATTTCTGCTTATGTGAGGTTGTACTTAGCACTAGCACCATTTAATACTTCCCAGCCCTTCCGTGAGAAGATTTACCCACTGCCTGCTTAGCCCCTCCCTCCCATCAGTGGGGCAGGCAGCCAGACAACCTGCTGAAAGAGCTGGCTTTTTTTTTCTGCAGTTACTTAACAAGAGCAAAGTTTTAAGATTCATCTGATCAAAGGGGAGACTTATCAGAGGCATAATCTCTGATGATTTTGATGAATTCAGAAACATGTCATAGTTCAAATCACATATTTTAATTTGCACAACAAATGGTACTTTTAAAGTTCTGTAGTGTCAAAATAAAACATTGAACTTCTATTTCATGCTTCAAGAGGAAAGGATAAGCATAGAGGTCGGCTTCCATGGCTTATCCTGCCTCTGCTAGCTAATTTCGCACAAATGTAACACTTGAACTGGGGAAATATTTTTTTGTGGGTGCTCATATTCTTGCTCCAATTTGTTCACAAAAGTACAATAAGCTCTTGAGATTGGCTTGTTAGAGTTTTAGTCACAGAGTAAGTGACCTTAAACATATAAGAAGCAATGTTTTCCCTGGATACTTTCAATGGGGCTGCCATACTAACTTTACTGGAAGCAACATGAATTGCTCTCAGACCTCTAAGTATCATTGACATTGATAAATCATCGGCAGAGAGACATGAACAAATGAATCAAATGCTCATCATCGCATTCAGGAAAGATAAACATTTTTACAACAAGGAATAATATATCAGGCAGCCTACTTATGTAATGCTGTGTTGCATAAAGATTTCTTGATGAGCCATACAAAACTATACAGGTATAAATTGTGTGACTGATGCATGGAAGAGACAGCTTAATCATAAAAAAGCATGTGGCCAATGTACACAGTAGAAAACATAATATTCCATTCCCCTTTTGACAAAAACAAATTTATACAGTCATTAGAGTCAAGTATAACTATTTGTTTCCCAACAGTACATTAATATTAATAAAATCTTCCATTTTTCTATTGTGTAAATGTGATGAAATTATTTTTGACTGCATCAAAGTGATGTTTAGAGAAAGTTCTTCAATAATATATAAGATATGTGGTTGTGTAGCAAAGTAATAGCTATATAAACATATGGAAAATGGCAATATTAGTTGTCTGATATTTCCTTAGGATTTACTAATTCACCAACCTAAACGAAGTCTGCTGCATTTACTTCATATCATCTTCTTTTATGATTTCACCTAGCCATAGATTTTAGAAGAAAACCAATTGCTATTTTTCTCCCTACATAATTCTTTACTTTTTGTTTCAAAGAAAGAACATGACTTATTTTTCTTTGGGAATGGTAATCACTGCAAAAAGCATCTGTCCTCTTTGTAAGTTGAGGAAAGAGGTGAAATTAATGGAAAGACAGATATTCTTTTTCCACCAACTGGTAAGAGTAGCAGCAATAGTCAGTGCTCCCTTTTCTCTCTGCCTTTTCTTTATCTGCCTTTGTGTACCAGCTTTCTCTTTATCCTTCCGTAGACCATCTGTGTGCCTACAAACATCTAGAGAGACATCAGCAGATCCCAGTAATGGCTACAACACTGCCTGGCCTTTCATCCCTGAATGAAAACTCCAAACTCTGCCAGGACTGCAAATCGTCTTCCTCACATACACGAGCTACCTGAAAGTCTTACGATACATTTTGTATTCTCAGCGGCAAGTTATAGACCTACAGCAATTATTCGCATATGCATTTTTATGCATTTGTCTGAATGTTTACAACGGCATGTTCAATTATGTTCTACAAACACTAATTTTGAGGAATGCTAACAATTTTAGTACATTTGTTAAGCACCTAGTATGTGCTTTACATGAATTTTCTCATCGAATGCTCACGAGTGGTATTAGCATTATTTCCATTTTATGGATGAGGGAAGTGAGGATTTGAGAGGTGGCATGACGTGGCTAAGCAGTTGAACTGGAATTTGAATCCCACAGTCTGACTCTGGAGATTACACCCTTAAATGGTACAGCAAAACTGTTAGGTAAAAAAGGATGTTGGGGTCAATGAATTTGGAAATACAGAGCTAAACTAAATTGAAAAACTTCTTTCTTGCACAATTTCTCAGTCAGTCATTGAGTCTCTAAGGTGAAATATAACACACAGTATTTCCTAAACTTACCAAACCCCATCGATCACTCAAGTGCTTGGAGCATGAGCGCCTAGTTTCAGATGCCAGTTTTGCCACTGGCTATGTTTGTAACCCTGAGCAAGTGATTTAACTTATTAAGTTACTTAATCACCAAAAGAAGATTGAACTATATTTAGCAAATTGTACCTACCAAGACAGAAGAATGGCCAACATGTCTCTGAGTAAATTTTCAGAAAGACTGGAAATGGGATTTTTCATTAATATTCAGGTTAGTGAATGAGAAATATTTAACCGGAGTGTCTTTTTTTTTTTTTTTAGAACAGTTTAATTAACCAGTGTTTGACTTTTTCCTGAGACCTTTCTGATTTAAAGTTTTTCTATCTTTTAAAGTTTTTCAGGTATTTACATTAAAAAGGAGGTAATAATAATTACAATCATGTCCTAAGTAATTAGTGCTTTTTATAATAATAATTTCTTTGGATGTTTGTATTATTTACTCTAGTTACCTTTTCATAATATTAAATATGGGCTTTTTAAGTGTGTGCATATATACATACATATATATATATATATATATGTATATATATATATATATATACACACACACACACATATATATACATATATGTCTATACACATAAAGGAGTAGGGCAGAGTTCACTAAACCTTATTGGTATTTTTTTCACAGTGCCACTAGGCCAAAGGAAATATTTAATAGTTTCATTTATTAAGCAGTAAGGTTCCAAAGAACTTAATAAATATTTATGTTTTAACAACTTCGCAGCCTTTGCAAAAAATACTACACATAAATTAAAAGAAAAATATTTTTATTTTATTCTTTTATACATTTTTATTTATTTTTTTTAAGAGAGAGAGGGAAAGCACAAGTGGGGGAAGAGGGGCAGAGGGAGAAAGAGAGAGAGAATCTTAATCAGGCTCCATGACCAGCATGGAGCCTGACACGGGGCTTGATATGAAAGACCGTGAGATCATGACCTGAGCCAATATTAAGAGTCAGTGCTCAACTGACTGAGCCATCCAGGCACCCCTATTTTTATTTTATTCTTGAATAATCACAATTACTTCCTAATGGGACATGTGCACCTGTTGGCTGCTATAAAACTCCTCAATCTTTGGAATCAGATTGGTTCCCATCTTTCCTATTTCCTGTTCCACATTGATTTTAGTATGGTACTTGCTTTTTATCAAAGCAAGCACAGAAAACTCTGCTTTGCAAAGATATGAGGTCGCCAAATGGGAAGCAGAACAATCTAATGTTGAAGCTATGGACCACCTAGAGCTGGTAGTTTGCACTGTGTCTGTATTTCCCCCCCAAATAGAAAATATCCTACAGTATTCTCTGTGAGTTCACTAGGGCACTCTGAGATACTGTAGTACATAGTTTGGGAATTATGGTGTTAGAGTACTATATATGATATCCTATCTTTTAACATAAAAGTATTTAAGTATTTAAAGTGTATTATATATGCATCTGTGTATGTGTGTGAGAGAGAAACCCTGTTATTTAAAAATCAAACTGACTGTAGCCTTTTCCATTTTTGAAGAAAGGTGGCTTAATTCAGATGAGGAGAGCAAAACATCTTTAGGCTATTCTTTTCCCTTTTTAGTGGAGGGAAGAAGGAAGGGTGAGACCCAGTAGAAGAATGAGTCTGTTGATATGCAATGGGACACCAGAACCTAATTTAAAATAGACTAAAAAGAACTGAACTGCTCTGCATAACAAAGCAAGCAGTGGAGTGAAAGTAAGAGGGCGATATGCAACATGATAGGAAACAAGATCTCCAATCAGTACAAATGGCTGAGCAGATTTTTTAAGAATAGTGAAATCTGATATTCTACTTTGTTATGTTACTGGGTTATGAACCCAAATCATCTCCCCAAAGTTTCAGTGTAGTTTGCTCCATACACATGCCTTATGTGAGTGGGTTTTTTGGTGAAAATCAAAGAGGGCTGAGGTTTACCCATGGATCAGCCCAGAAGAGACACTAGGAAGTGGTGATGTATGCGTGACATCGAGAACTCCATGGGGATAGGCTTTCAATGTCAGAAGTGACCATAACAACCCACTCCCCAGGAATACCCAGAAAGCTTGGGTAGGAGGATGGGAGGCTTGACAAGAGATGTTGAGAGGCTCGCTTAAGGTTTGGTAGATCATGAGACACTGAGCAAGGGCCACAGCCTGGGGATAGAGGGAACATGTCATTAACGTAGAAACTGTTGATCTAGTAGGAAGAGCTGAGATTGGAGACTATCTTTGGTGAGTCAAGAGACTCAGTTCCCATTGGAGGGCCAGCACAAATGTGTCATCTAGATCCATAGGCAGAAGTGGCATAAATCATGACATAAAAAAAACAGAACTGTTCAGGCTAGAAGCAAAGATTTTATACCAGATACTTGACAGAATCAGAGTGATTCCTTCCTTTTACTCAGCCTAATTTTGGTACTGCTAGATAAACAATGATGCAGAAGTTTCACTACTTCAAGAGACCCAGACATGAGGCAAAGAGTTGTTTTACAATAGTTTTTCTCCACTCAAGACATTATAATATCCAAAATCCTTCCAGGATTAAAACAACTCAAAAACTAGGCAGTGAAGGGAACTTCCTCAACATGACAAAGGGCATTAATGAAAGCACCAATGGCCAATATATTCAGTGGTAAAAGACTAAAACTTTTCTCCCTAAAGATATGAACAAGATAAGAATGCCCTGCTATTCAACACTGTATTAGGAAATTCTAACCAGAGAAATTATACAAGAAAAAAGAAACTCAAAGAGGGAAAATAAAATAAAACTATCTCCATTGACAGATGACATGATCCTACGTATAGAAAATCCCAAAAAATATAAAAGAAAACTACTACAGCTAATAAACAAGTTTGACAAAGTTGTAGAATATAAGATCAACCAACAAAATTAGTTGTGTTTATATATGGCAAAAATGAACAATCTGAAAAGAAAATTAAGGAGGCAATTCCATTTACAATAGTACCTAAAAGAATAAAAGACCTAGCAATAAATTTAACCAAGAAGGTAAAAGACTTCTACACTGAAAACTACAAAACATTGCTGGAAGAAATTAAAGATGTAAATAAATGGAAAGACATCTCATATTCATGGAGAAAAAGCCTTAAAATTGTTAAGATGTCAATACTATTCAAAACTATTTATAGATTCAATGCAATTTGCATAGAAATTCTAACAGCCTTTTTTCCCCCAGAAATGGGAAAGCCAATTCTCAAATTCATATAGAATTGCAAGGGACCCAGAATAGCAAAAACAACCTGGAAAAATAAGAACAAAGTTGGAGGACTCACACAAAATAAGTTTGAACTCTCATATGCTGCTGGTAAGAATGTAAAGTGGTACAGTGGCTATGGAAACCAGTTTAGAGGGTCCTCAAAAAGATAAAGCACATTATACAGCAATTCAGCTCCAAACAGGATTCACATACTTGTATGCACTGCAGCATTATTCACAATAGCCAAATAGTTGAAACAACCCAAGTGTCCATCAACAGATGAAAGGATAAACAAAATATGGTACATACATTCAATGGAATATTATTTGGTCATAAAGAGGAATAAAATTCTGATATATACTACAACATGGATGAACCTTGAACACATTATGATTGGTGAAATAAACTAGACACAAAAGTATAAATATTGTATGATTCCACTTATATGAAATATCTAGAATAGGCAAATTTGTAGAGACAGGAAGTAGAATAGAAGTTACCAAGGACTAGGCGGGAAAGAGGAGAAAATAGGGAGTTAATGCTTAACAGGTAGAGTTTCTATTTAGGGTAATGAAAAAGTTTTGGAAATAGATAGTAGTGATGGTTACACAACATTGTGAATGTAATTAATGCTGATGAATTATATAGTCCATCAACGGGATGAATGGATAAAAAAGATGTGGTGTATATACACAATGGAATACTACTTGGAGATGAAAAAGAATGAAATCTTGCCATTTGCAACAACGTGGATGGAACTGGAGGGTAGTATGCTAAGTGAAATAAGTCAGAGAAAGACAGATATATGATTTCACTCATATGTGGAATTTGAGGAACTTAACAGAAGACCACAGAGGAAGGGAAGGAAAAATAAGATACCATCAGAGAGAGAGGCAAACCATAAGAGACTCTTTAAAAAAAATTTTTTTTTAATGTTTATTTTTCAGAGACAGAGAGAGAGAGAGATAGAGCATGAGTGGGGGAGAGGCAGAGAGAGAGGGAGACACAGAATCTGAAGCAAGCTCCAGGCTCTGAGCTGTCAGCACAGAACCTGACATGGGGTTTGAACTCATGAACTGTGAGATCATGATCTGAGCTGAAGTTGAACGCTTAACCAACTAAGCCTGCCAGACACCTCAAACTAGAAGAGACTCTTTTTTTTTTTTAATTTTTTTTTTTTTAACGTTTATTTATTTTTGAGACAGAGAGAGACAGAGCATGAATGGGGGAGGGTCAGAGAGAGAGGGAGACGCAGAATCTGAAACAGGCTTCAGGCTCTAAGCTGTCAGCACAGAGCCTGACACGGGGCTCGAACTCACGGACCACGAGATCATGACCCGAGCCGAAGTCGGCTGCTTAACCGACTGAGCCACCCAGGCGCCCCAAGAGACTCTTAAATACAGAGATCAAACTGAGGGTTGACAGGGATGGGGTAAAGGGGTGATGGGCATTGAGGAGGGCACTTGTTGGGATTAGCACTGGGTTTTGTATTTCAGTGATGTATCATGGAAATCTCTTGAAGCCAAGACTACACTGTACAACTTGACATTTAAAGAAAAGTTAAAATTGCAAATTTTATGTTATATAGGTCTTACCACAATAAAAAAGGGAAAAAAATTGGGCAGTATTATTTAGGGGAGCTGAGGGAACAGGTAAGTATCAGAAAAATTAATCTGTGTTTTAAGGGTGTTAGAATTCTTAAGATGGGAAAATCTGAATAAATCAGTCAAAAAACTCGTTAGTGTATACAATTCAGACATTGGATAACAGTTTCAGGTCCCTATTTTCTTCTTTTGCCTAAGTCTAAGTATATGTATATTCTCTAAATTGCAAATAAACTGGATATTTGCTTCAAAGACATGTGGAGGCACTCTAGCAATTTTTGATTGACAATAATGACATCCATTGTTTCATTGGAGGAACTAATTGGACAAATCACACTTAGTTCTTTGGTTGTGACATTAAACAGAAAATGGGGAAACTTTTGGACAAATACTTCCCACAAAAAAGTTGCAAGCATTGTCCTTCCCATGAATTCAATATTGTTACATTTTTCTTTTTGAGGGATGTGAATATGGAAATTACTATGACTCCTTGAAAATACTAACCATCATCGTATATTGTTTTCCTTATTTTTGCCTCAAGAGGCTCTATAAAAGAGTGTTTGATCAAGGATTCCTTAAAACAGATTGTGATGTAGATCTGGTTATCTGGGACCTAGGAGTTGAAATGAAGGACTTTGGGGCCACAAAACAGGATGTAGGTGGTGCCAGGGTGGGCTCTGTAGGAGGGAGCTGGACCAAGTAGGTGAGATCCAGCTACTGGGTGCCAGAGCAGTGGGTCATCTGCTGGGGGAGGTGGGGTGATGAGTATCAAAGCCGACATGAATAGTGAGTCAATCTCTTGTTATCTATTGGAAATCCTGCATAAGGAATGAGATAGATTTAAATAAATGAGTAATAAATAATTCATGCTTCCTGCTTGGGGTTGAACATAAAGCTAAACCTACTGGTGGAGGCAAGAAGGCAGCCTGGACTAAAGGAACATGGTATAGGAAGAACCACATTCTTACGCATGTGAAAACATATTGTCAGCATTATGAAGCACTAAACAAACCTTAGGGTTCTGGCTATTCATGGATGTGAAATTTAAGACCTATTCCTCAGTAGAAGGTTCTGGTCATTCTGAGAGCTCTGATGGTGAAGCAACCTCATTTGTCATTACACCACTGAAAAATGACGAGAATTAGGGTCTAAAGAGGAAAAACAAAAGTTCAAATGGTCATGTTTTTAAGCTAGAAAAAAGGAAATCTCTCTGGTTTTAATCACAAATTTTAGACTTTTTAAAAATGGGCTTATCATTTGACGTCTTTGGGAAAAACCTACAAAAATAAAGAACGTGTCTTGTATAGCATACCCCCAAATAGATATGGACCTGTCCTCATAAAGAAGGATATTTGGTGCAAGTGCTTATTTGCTGTAGCAGTCAAGAGCTAATATTGAGAATTTATCATATGCTAGAAGGTGTCCTAGGTACTCCAAGTGTGTCAAGTTATGTAATGCTCACAATAACTTTGTCTTCACTAGGTACTACCATTTTGCCCACCCTAGAGATAAAGAAATTGAAACCAGGAGAGGTCAAGTAATTTGCCCAAGGGTCCACAGCAAATCCCAGAGTTTAAATACCAGCAGTCTGGTCCAAAACCCACTCTCCAAACCACTGCATTATTCTCCCTTTCACAACTAAAGAGAAAGGTCTCTCGTGGTGAAGAGAAGTGGTGCCAAATCATTGTCTCCAAAACATGACCCAAAAGACAATGGCCCCTCAACATGTTTCATGGCCAAACAAGGGTTCACTGGTGAAATGCTGAACATTATATTTCTTTCTTCCTTACACCCACTGCAGGCTCTAATAAAGGCTCTAATAAATTTTGTCATTAATACATCTTTTTATCATTTGTTTCACCCAGCACAGGATCTTTACTTGTATAATATCTTATTACTCTTACTCAGAATCAGTAGTTTATAAATTGTATGTGGGAAAGTGTTGCATTAAAATATAAAAATGCTGCTCTAATAACTGGTCATGTTACAAAAATAACCATTGCTAATTGTTTCTTTGACTAATGTAAACCTGGAATCTTACTTTTGAGAAATCATATGAAGTTAGCAAGGCAAACTAGATTTGGTGAATGGGCCTTAAAGTTAAAACCTTACGTGTGCCTCAGTCAGAGAAATACTATTCAAATGAAATTTTTCTTTTTCCCAGGTTACAGAGATCTATTTTCTATCTTCTTTGATTTTGTTTTACTTTCCCTATATTATTTTGGTCCTATGCTAGTCTATATTGGCTTTGGCCACTATATTTCAGGACCCCTTTACTGTTTACAGATTATTTTTGGACTGTGCTAATGAAATCTCTCAAAATTCACTTAAAGGAGCATAAATTCACCAAATGATCTTCATGAAAGTTTGCTCTTTCTAACACAAAAAAATATAAGTGACTTGTCTTATTAAAACTGTGTAGTGACTCTGTGCTCTATGACATGCTATCATGATGGAAGAGAGAGGGGTTAGCGTCTTCCTTTTTAGCTAAAAGAGTAATATCTGAATTGGTTGTTGAGTTGAAATGTATTTCTCCAAATGGCCAGAAACATAAGCATTATGAAACCCTCCATCCTCTGTACGACTCCCACCCCCATAGCCTTCTGTCCATTTTGTCAGAATTTGTCTTCTTAAATCTGCTTTATTCTGCATGTGCAGTCTTTACATTGCTTTCCATATGACTAATCTTACTATTGGATAACACATGATAGTTTCTTTCTTAATTATGTGATACTATCTCTCCACCAATGTTCTGACAGCTTTATTACTGCCAAAATCAATATTTCTTTTCAGAAATGAATTTAAGAGACACAAGTTCCAGGAGTGAGTATAAAAAGAGGATAGATCCCAAAAGCCACAGAAATAAATCAGTGCATTTTTTTTGTTTGTTTGTTTTGAGATGGTGGAAATTTTCAGGACCATGCATGCCTCCATATTTCTTTAAAGTAATATGTTCACTTACATGTACAGAGTCGTGCCCTGCCATAGCCCCAGTTGGGATTTCTACAAAGCAGTTATATGTCATGTGTCCACATGCATGTAGATAGGTGTTTACATGTTTATAAAATGCAATAATTTTTAAAGGTAAATCAGTGATACCTATCACCCATAAATCTACCAACAGAAAACAACTACTATTAATAGTTTGGTGACTTTCCTTTCAATTATTTCTACCATGCCTTTGTCAGCATTGGATATAGCATTAAACTTTTTATTGCTATTGTTAACTTCACAAATTAAAACATTTTCCCCCTTAAATTCCCATTTCTTTAGTTATTATGTAGCCTGAGCATTTCTCATAACCAAGTTACTAGCTCTATTTCTTTTTTTCATAACCTTTTTCCATATATTTTTGCATGTTAATTTGTTAATAGTGTTTTTTTTAAGACAGATTGTATTTGAATCTTGGTTCCACCATTTATGTGAAAATTAGGCAACTTGTTTAAGCTTTTTGCATCTTTGGCTTCTCATCTATGAAGTGAGGTTAATAACATCCACTTTCTAGTGTTCTTGTACATATTAAATGAGTCAATATATATAAAGCACTGTCTAGCTATGGCAGATGCAATATTATGGGTTCACTACCCAAGGAACCCATGGGTTCCTTGCCATGGAGGTAAACTACATTCCCCTGTTCCTCTAGAATCTAGGTGAGGTCACAAGACTACATTTCACCAATGGAATGTAACAGAAGTGATATGTCACTTGTAGGTTGGGGCAGGTAAAAGTCCTCTCTATTCCATCCAAAATATAGAAGAGACTTTGAGGTGACAAAGTTGCAGGTTGGAAAGAAGGTGTCTTCTTGAATCATCACTTAGAGAAAAGCCACAAGGAAGAGCCATATGACCCATATAAGATTCCACTGCTATCTATTAGATTTTTTTTTTATTAAGCCGCTGTGGGGGTTTAGGGGTTTACTGATTGTAGTAGTTAGAGGGATTTACCCTGTATTACATTTGTATGGGGAAAAAACACTTAAGGAATGGAAGCTATTCTTCTCCTTCTTCTTCTTTTCTTCTTCTTCTTCTTCTTCTTCTTCTTCTTCTTCTTCTTCTTCTTCACAATGAAAATGAATGGCCAATGTCAACTTTAGACTTGAATCATACTTAATATTAACTGACCAAAAGAACTAAAACAATTTTATTCTGACTCTGAAAACTTTTCTCCTTACCCCACTTTAAAAAAAGTAAACTCTGAATATCCTCAGAAGACTGTGTTTACAAGAAGTGTGAAGAAGCACAGTATTTTAGATTTTACTATAATTAGCTAAATTTCTTTAAGATCTCCACCTATCCTGAACTCCTTAAAACCACTGGCTCTTATTCATCTGAATGACTGCTTTTATGAAACGGAAATGAGTACAATACATTGGTAGACGGTACTAATTAGTACAGTTTGATCATTACTCATAAATCTGCTTGGACATAACTTTGGGTATTTATAAACTAACGAATTTAAGTGCATGGACATGCATCCTGTTAAAGTAATTTGTTCACAGACACTGAATAGATATAAAATGTCTAAAATAATACTAGGTAGAACAATTTAACTTCATTCAAACCCCTCACCCCCACATACTCCATGTATATTCTGGAAATGAGAATTTCTAAGTGCTCTAATATTGAAATATTTTATTACTCTTCTTAAAAGTTTTACATTAGAAATCCATCCATTGGCTAATGTTTTGCAACTCTGATAGTACCCAGCTGAGTTAATGGAAGGAGTCAAAGGGTAAAGGAAAGTGCTAGAATGGTTCTTCTTGGTTGAATTGTGTTTTTTTGGGGAGCTCTGGGAGATTCTCCCACTTTTTCCTTCAACCTCCAGTTCCTTCCCTTCTCATCTCTTCTACTTTTTTTTCTTTCCCAGATTTTTCAAAAAGGAAAAATGACCCAAAGGTCTTTCTTATATACTTAGGTGACGGGAGGCTAAAATCTTTATTGTTCCCTTTCCCTGATTTCCTCAAGTACAGTCATGACTAATTATGAAAATGGGAGTGAGGAGGATCTCTCGTCAGCAAATGAAGCATACTTGAGATCAATGTGTTTCCCAATACACAAAAAGGCACCCCAACCTTAACTTAAAACACCAAGCATAAGTACTAGGCACAATTCCTAAAATGGGTAATCGCATCTCCATATTAATGTCTCATTTGACCATCAGAGCAGCCTTCCTTGTGAGACTGGAAGAAAATAATATTATCTTCCTTTTATTGAAGAGAATACATGTTCAAATATGATAATATTGGTAAGAGCCCATGTGTAATGCTTAAACCTGTCTCCTGACTCTACTATGCTAATCGTCAGATACACCAAAAAATATGGAGAATGTATGATGGCCAGGTGCCACTTAAATGCTGTGTGACTTCGGGCAAGTTACTGAATCTTTCTGTTTCCTCATCTTTAAAGTGGGGATAATACCAACTTTATAGGCTTGTCAGAGGATTGACTTAACTTTAATAGAGTCCTGAGAACAGAGCGTATCCAGTATGTATTCAGCAAGTATAAGCTGATATAAAACATAATGTGGTAATTATTACTAGTATTTCAAATTAGTAAGTGGAAGAATTTGGTTTTTAAAATAAGGTGTAACTCCATCCACATCTAGTGCTTTTTTAATCATAGAACACTTGTCTTAGATCACCTCACTATTCCTCAGAAGTCAACTAGGTGTAATCTAGCACCACAGAAACACACAATTGAATAAAATTAGTAATATGTATTAAATAAATATCATTGATTTAGTACTCCAATGCTAAGTAGCTACTTAAAATTATAAGCATTACTAAAGTACACAGTATTTTTATTCATCATAAATAATTTATATGCAGCAAAATTCATCCTCTTAAAGTGTACAGTTCTGGGTTTTGACAAGCACATACGGTTGTATAATACTATCCTAACCAAGGCATAGAACAGTTTTTAGAGTTTATTTTTGAGTAAAAATTTATGTGAATATTCTATAAGGAATTTTTGTAACATTAGAAGCCAATATAAGCATATTTCCTTGATTCAGGGACTTCAAAGTTATTTGAAAATTGGATAATAATTCTCAGTCATTTGTACACTGATTCAAGAAGTATTTACTGACTTCTTCCTATATGCATAGCATTGTGCTGTTGTCTATGAAGATGAGGAGAAAATATAACAGTTTTCTTTAGTATTTCTACCTCAGTGCTAATAGATTAATCAAGAGAGGGAAATAATACAGATTTTCCTACATTCATTCTTAAAAGAGGGCATAAAAAGTGTCAGCACCTCTCTAATTAGCATGTATTAAAAAATTATAACTCCTCCCCCAATAAAATCTACAACTCAGTTTAATTCCTCAAATATTTGTGGTAGACAACCTATCATTGGGTGGACATAATCCTTATCCTCAAGCAGTCTGTAGTAGGGTAGAGCAGATAATTACAATACAAGGCAGAAATCAATCAGAAGTATAAAATTATATGTATTAAGAGACACATGGGGGGAATATTGAGGTGGGAGAATCAATAACGGCTTTATAAAAGGGGTAGTATTTAAGCAGGGTCTTTAAAAAGAGGTAAAATTTCAACAAGTGCTATTCATAGAGAGAGGAGAAAAGCTTGGTATGCTATAAAGCTGCTGCATTGTCCAATACGGTAGCCACTACCCATGTGTGGTTATTTAAATTTCAATGAAAATAAAAATAAAAATAAAAATACAGCTCCTCAGTCACACTAGTCACATTTCAAATACTTAATAGCCACAGGCAACTAGTGGCCACTGTATCGGACAGGATAGAGTAGAACATTTCCATCATAACAGAAAGTTCTATTGGATAGTGTTTCTATAGAAGCAATGACAATGAAAGGTCAGAAGGTGGGAACAATGAATTACCCAAATCTCTGTTCAAGCCTTTGAACAAAATACCAGAAATAATGGTATATCCATGTTTTTCCTCCCCAAATATAAATTGGAAATATAAGCCTATGTAAAGATCAATGACTCATTTGTTTCACTGGCTGCTCTGGTTCAATAATCATGCTGAGTTCATACTATAAATCAATAATGAAGACATAAGACTTAACAGGCCTATCTAATTGCTCCATCTATCTGAGCATGCAGATCATAGTGGCTGAAAGCCAGGTCCTAGGACCCAGCCAAGTGTGGGTGCTGCTGTTTTTTCTGGCAGATTCCTGTTAGCTCACTGGGTCCAAGCTGAATGGCTTGGGCCTGTCATAGTTGCAGTCCCCTAAGAACATGCTCATTGTTAAATCATTGCTTCTTCTTTTGGGAAGTAGTGACAGTATCCATTGCAAACCTAAAGGCAGGTAGAGGTATGAGGAAGCTATAACTCAGAGAAACAAATTCTGCCACATGAATATGGATGAAATGGGCGATGTGTGACTGCAGTCATTGATAAACTTGTAAAGCCGCAGACTTTAGCCTTTTGATAAGAGCTGTTGTCTGCTGTGTCTGAAGTGTGGTTTGGCTAAACCACACAAGGTTGTAGTGCTGTTTTTATAAAACCAGTCATGTCATCACTTCCCTGGGGTCCAAATGGATGGTGTGTAGGACCAGAAAACCATGTATCATGGCTTTATTCTTTATCCATGAGAGTCCAAAATGTGTGCCTTCATTGGTTTGGAAAAAAAGTTTAGAAAATCAATTATCTGAGAAAATCAAAGGCAGCCACAAATACACTGAATTCGTATCTTTTGGTTGGGTGGTCCCACTTAATTTTAGATTCAATCATTGCTTACAACTTGACTTTGAGTCCTTTAAAATATTATTCAATAATAATTGACTTTTAATGTGCATATTTGTTTTTGGACACCATCACTGGTGTCACATTTTATTTACACATGCTCATTAAACAGCAAATAAGTGTCTTCTCTTAAAAGGGCTTAACAGTACCAGGAAAAGGTGGGGGGAAAACCCAGCAAGATATTAACTTTAAATAATTACTTTTCAAAAGTGAGATATATTATATGGGTAATATACATCCTATAGATACATATGCACTTACTTGTTTTTCTTATGAGGAAGCTCATACAGCCATATTCTTCCTCCAAAGACTGGCATTTAGAAGAGCCATCTAAGCCATCTTGCAACACTGTTAACATATAATCACCTATTTTCATATAATGTCAACCATTAGAGTGTCAAGGGAAAACATGAAAGTAAGAATCTGCATATCAAGAAAACCTATATAAATACAGGTTTAATATTTTTCAGTTAATTAGTTTTTTTTAAGTGCTTAAAAAATTATACATGGGTTTCAATCATCTGATGCTTTTTGCCTTCACGTTTGGTTGGACTATTCCCTCAGTGAATTCAAAAGACTGAAGGAGAAATTATTTGTCTTTTTGGGACAGTCAAATAAGGGAAAAATGGTTAATCTCAGTTTTCTTTATTTTCAGAAGGCCTCTATGTTTCATAGGTGGGGAAATCATACTGATGACTCAACCATCCATAGTGTTATTTTGCTGTTTCATGCTACCTCAGTGGAAAATAACAAGTCTAATTTTTACCTCCTGCACGATAAAAAAATCTATTACTTTTATTGAGGAACCTACCGCTGGAAGAAACTCATTTATTTCAGGATAATCTGGTTCTTAAAATATTATTGATAGCATTTATGTTTAACTGGATTGCAAGAACAGAATACACACAAGTCATTTGGTTCCCAGTTTTATAATTTTGGCTTCCGTACCTTATTTAGACAAGCTTAGGCTTCCTTTGCTTGGCTATGACAGACATTTTAGAATATCTCTGGACTCATGAATATAAATAGTTGTGCAAAAATAAATTTTATAAAACCAGAGCTGGTAACAAAAATTACCTAGAGATCAACAACTCTAAAAGAATCTAGTGTCACATTCCTTAGAATGTCAGATTAAACTAACATGTGCCAGTCAATATTGCTACACTGCGACCCTTGATGCCTCCTAAGCAAAACTATTAAGTCCAACATTCTCTCCTGTAAGCACTTATCTGTAAGGATGGCTAACATGTCCTCTGAAGCAGATATTGAAACTGATTGGACAATAGGTAGATACCAGACAGGGGCCTGGGGGCCGACCTCTAGAAATAGGGGGAGAAAATCTTAATCTGCAACACAATGCCGTTCTCTTGAAACCCTATCATTTTCACTTCCCATGTGTCTGCTGCCTGACTGTGAATGGATTTGAAAAGGAATGGTTAGTGCTGAAAATTGGATCAGAGCTAACATTCTCTCATTTTTATCAGCAGCTGCCAAAGGTCATCTGACATAATAGCTGATGAATTCAAGCCCAGTGGATTTCATTTGCAATTTTCAATTTACTGAGGCCTCCAAACCCCACGGTGATAAAAGCTTCCCCTATCGTGGCCTGTCACAAACATCAAGAAACTGCACAAACCCACAAGAAAGAAAAAAGAGAAAGCTGTGCATCCTCGCAGGTACAGATAAGGAGAACAGGAAGAAATGGTATCATGCGGGAAGGTACGGAGCAGCTTGTGTGGCTGGTTCTCTAAATGCCAATTGAAAGGAAAAGACTATGAAGAACAATCAAATAACTTCCACAGAATAACATCATGTTTCTTTGGGGCTTTTGTGTGAAAATTGCCTTCTAATCTCTTACTTGACAAGTCCCCAAACAAAACTGTAAGCATAAATATGCAAACAAATAAATGAATAAATAATCCTTTCTTATTTGGTCATGGGAAAAAAGCACACTCAGTGTATGTCGTATTTACCATACTTTTGATTCACAAAATGCATGCTTGTAAAGGATATTGTATCAAGGAAATGTCGGTCAGCCCTAAGAAATCATTTATTTTGTTACAGAGATATGGTAGATCCTTTGATTGATTTGCAAGGGCAGTCAAAGAACTGACAGAGCAACTACTTGTAAGTGGATCTAGATACAGTGTATATATATCACAGATGTATTAGCAAAAAAAAAAAAAAAAAAAAAAAAAAAAGAAGGCCATTTTCCCCCTTGTAGCACTATTGGCAGTGAGCTTAGGCAGGATCAGGGACTGAATCCTGCTCCCAGGAATTGTTCAAATTGAGTAGACCATATGCATGCTCCATGGAGAATGGCAAGTTTAAAAGCTGAGCAGTCCATTTCCATCCTATCCAACTTGTCTCATACCATAGCCAAGAAAAAAAAAAGGAAAGCAAAGAGATGTTTGAGGTGTAGCTGCTGGGAGAATTTAATTTCAGACATGGATGTCTGGATTCCATTCCTACCAAATAGAGTCAGAAAGGCTTATGAAATTGGTCTAATGAGGCAAGAGGACTTGGCAGTAGGCATCTACCAACTTGCCTAATGACAAAATTTTTCATGACAGTTGACAAGAAAACCCAGAATGACATCAACAGGACTAGGATATTAACTTCATCTATGTGTTGGTAACTGTGAGACAATCACAACTTGGAAAGGAAAAGAGAATAATTCCTGGTTGAACTGATGTAATTGTGAGCGATTGACTAGTGTAGAATTATTCTTTAAATTGTTACAGCAAATATATATATATATATATATATATATATATATATATATATATATAGGCTATTCATCATAATTGAATCCTTAGTTCTTAAAATTAAATTATTTCTTAGGATTTTCTATTGCCCCAAAATTTAATGACCTTTTAATTCTTCAAAGTTTCAAAATAGAAAAATGGTTCCTTCAGTAGCTAAAGACAGGAATTAACATTCTTAAATGAGGGGTATAAAGTTTTATTCTTAAGCTACAGAAAATATGGAAGATAGCCATATTTTTGCATTTTTGTAATTTTTTTCTCCCACACAAAATTGTCAGAAAGCCACTTTTCAAAGGTTACTTTTCTCCACCCCCCTTTTAAAGTTACTATAGGTTCAAAGAGAGCTCTCCCTATAATTTGCAGTTTCTATGGGTTCTCTTTGGATTGATAGCATAATACAGAAACCCTGGTAGTGGTAAAAGATTATTTAATGGGGTCTTAATTTAATCAGTCCTCTAAAATACACACATAACTTGGTGAGGGTTTTTTATTATCTCTGTTCTTCTATGGCAGTGATATAAGGCAAGCTGTACCAATTGGTCTGTAGTCACATAGCAGAAAGGTTAATCTCTTTTATGTTCCTTCTATTAGAAAGGCAGATCTTGAATCTTCAAGGCAGAGTCCTAAATTGTTCTTGTAGACTGGTTCAGAGAGATTGTTCTTTCTCATGCCCTATGGCTAATTACATTCAGTCAGGCCAGAACATTCCACATTTCATCAATTAATTATTTCATTCCTTCATCTAGCATTTATTTAGTACCTACTAAGTATAGGACACTATGTCAAGAACTATGAATGAGACTTGCCCTACTTTCAAGCAGTTTACAGAAGAGTAGAATACAAAATATTTTAAATCTGTTTTCTCCCCCTCCCCCAGAATTGAGATTGTGTTATATAGCTATAAAAACTTTAGGGGGGTGATGTCACCAGGAACCTGACATGGATTAGCATCTTGACTTCCTTCCCCCTCCCAAGAACAACTAGCAACTATTCAAGAACATAACACCACTGAGAGAATCGTAGAGCATGGGGATGAGGCTGAAGCAATCCCCAACCACAGAGATCACGACAGATTGCATTGGAACAGTAAGAAAAGCAGTTACACACTGGTTGCATTGCCCCTCCCCGAGGCCAGCACAGCACTATGCAGAGAGGTCTTTCCTGCAACTCCAGCTCCTCCAGCTCCAGTGGGAAAAGAGAACTCTAGGAGGACAACCAGCCATTTCCCTAGCATTGTGGATCACTTTGTGGGAGTACTACTCTGCTCTTGCCCCACAGGGATTGCAGTGGAATCTTCAGGGCTCAACCCCCGGGAATCTGATTGTGACAGAGAAGGGAGGGAGGGGCTTGCAACAATTAGCATGCAAATCTTGGCAGACCAAATTCATACATGTAATGCTCAAGTAATAATCACAACCAGCAACTTTGCTCATCTGTGAAACCAAGTCAGTGGTGTATTCTGACCAGGGAAGTCAGTGGGGTACAGATATACTTGATTTAGACCCCATATGAGGAATTCTCCCAGCCCTAGAGCATGGTTTGCATATATCCAGAGAGAGGCTGAGTCACAGTCCCACGATCTGTGGAGAGTGATCGGGAACTATCACATCTGACCAGAGGGGCTGGCAAGAACACCTGCAAGCTGTGCAGCCCAACAATGCTCAAGTTGAGATGCACAAGCATAGCTGATCACCCTCAAAATAGCCAGAGGGATTAATCCATCATGCTGAGGGTGGCTTCTGGCCCTTCCCAAATGTTGGGTAAATTGAGAATTGCCTAGAGTAGTTCCTCCCTTTCCCACCCAGGCAAGGGAGCTGAGATGATCCATCCACTAGCTGTAGAACCTAAAGAGCTGGTGAGAACACTTGGAAAATGCAACACAGTGGTGCTTAAGACAAGACAAAAGCAGGTAGAACTGATAGTTGGCAGAGCAAAGCTAATGGACCTGTTCAGCCAAAGTACTTGGAGTACAGGTTCACTTGAGTTAAGACAACACAGAGCTTTACTGGTCTTACAGCTGCTTTTCCCACTGTGCCCAGGCAGGTAAAATAATTTGTAGCCCTACTCATTACTGAATACAGCCTCTAGCCTACCTGTCCAGGGGACCTAACCAAAGCACACAGGAAACTGCATAGCCCACCCAACAAGCCCTGCTTATGGTGGCACTGGAACAGAGAGCATAGCTCATGGCTTTCCCTGTCTGTAGAGCAAAACCAGTGGTCTCACCTGACCAGGAAATTCAGTGTACACTCTGGACTGATTCAGATCTCCAAACAAAGAGCCATATAAGCCCTGGGTCCTGTCCTACTGTCATGCCAGGGTAGGAAGCTAATTCATAGCCCCATCTATAACTGAATATGGTACCCAGACCTGACCATCTAGTAAGCCTTACCAGAGAATCCAGATAATTGCAGAGCCCATCCCACGGCTTCACTTGGGTAGGGCACCAAGCCAGCAGTCTCATGTAACTATTCTTAGCCAGTAGCACCTCCCCCCAATCCAACTGCAGAGCTTGAGCTGTTGCCTCTCCCCAAAATAGACCATAATAGCAGACTTCATTGCCTAAGGATATTACCAGCAGCACACCCAGAAACCCAAACTGAGTTGACTGGTAAAAATCAGTCTCTGCCAAAGCAAAACTCTCAAGCTTCGAACAGGAATCCAATTACTCAAATGTACAGATACCAGTGTAAGAAATCAAGAATCATGAAAACCCAGGTAAATATGACACCACCAAAGGAAACTAATAATGCTCAAATAACTGATTTAAAGAAATGGAGGTCTATGAACTATCTGACAAAGAATTCAGAATAAATCACTTAAAGAAGTTTAATGAACTATAAAGACACATGGACAACTAAATGAAATTAGTTGCATGAACTAAATGAGAAGAACGACAAATCAATAGAAACTATCAAAAAATGTACAATCCTAAAGGTAAAAAAAATACAATAACGGCACTGAAGAATTTGAGTTTCAAAAGCAGACTCGACCATGCAGAAAAAAGAGTCAATGACCTGGAGGATAGGACATTAGAAATTATCCAGTTAGAGAAACAAAAAGAAAAAAAAATAAAAAAAGATGAAGAATACCTATTAAACTTACAGATACCATAAAAAACCAATATTCACAAAATAGGAATTCAGCAATATGGGACTAACAGAAGGAGAAGAGAAAGAGAAGGAGACAGAAAGTATATTTAAAGTAATAATGGCTTAAAAACTCCTGAACCTGGAAAGAGAAATAGATATCCAAATATATGAGGCTCAAAGGACTCCAAATAGGTTGAACCCCAATAGGGCCACACCAAGACACAGTATAATTAAATTGTCAAGAGTCAAAGACAAAAACAAACATTTAAAGCAACAGGAGAAAAAGAGAAGTTACATAGAAGGGAACCCCCCTAAGACTATCAGTGGATTTCTCAACAGAAACATTTCAGACCAGGAGTGAATGGGATGACATATTAAAAATATTAAAAGAATAAAACTGTAAACCAAGAATATTATACCTGGCAAAGTTGTCCTTCAGAAATGAAGGAGAGATAAAGACTTTTTCAAACAAAAGCTGACTATGGAGTTCATAGTCATGCCTTACAAGAAATGCTAAAGGGAGTTCTTTGAGTGGAAGTAAAAGAATGCTAATTAACATCATAAAAATCTGAAAAGGTAGCATCAATCTCACTAGTAATGGTAAATAGTCATTGATTTGGCAAGATGGTAATAGTGATGTATAATTCACTTACAACTCTAGTTTAAAAGTTAAAAACAAAAACACAGTAAAAATAACCATAACTACAATATTCTGTCATTAGGCACACAATATAAAAAAGATTGCAAATTGTAACATCAATAATTTAAAATGTTAGAGGGAGAAGAAAAAGTGTAAAACTTTGGGATAACTACAAGAGAACTGGAAAATTGTAAGGAACATATGATTTATCAAGATTGAATCAGAAAGAAATAGAAAATCTGAATAGGCCAATTCTAGTAAGAGATTGAATCAGTAATAAAACATCTCCCAAGCCCAGGACAAGATGGCCTCACTGGTGAATTTTATCAAATATTTAAAGAAAAAATTAATACCAATCCTTCTCAAACTCTTCCAACAAATTGAAGAGGAGGGCACACTACCAAACTCATTTTATGAGACCAGCATTATCCTGAAACCCAAACCAGGATAGAGCACTAATAAAAAAAGAAAACTATAGGCCAAAATTCCTGGTGAAAATAGAGGCAAAAATTCTCAATAAAATACTAGCAAACTGAATTTAGCAATATATTGAAAGAATCATTCACCATGATCAACTGGGATTTAACCCTGGATGCAAGGATGGTATAATGTATGTAAATTAATCAATGTGATACATCATATTAATAGCAGTAAAGGAAAGAATCACATGATCATTTTAGCAGATGCAGAAAAAGCATTTGACAAAATTCAATATCCATTCATGATAAAAACTCTTAGCAAATTTGGCATAGAAGGAACATATCTTAACATAATAAAGCTCATATATGATAAGCCCACAGCTAACATCATACTCAAGTATATGGTGAAAGGTTGGAAGTTTTTCCTCTGAGATCAGGAAGAAGCAAGGGTGCCCACTCTCACCACTCCTATTCAACACAGTAATGGAAGTCCTAGCTAGACCGACCAGGCAAAAAAAGAAACAAAGGTATCAGGATTAGAAAGAAAGAAAGAAGTGAAACTGTCTCTACTTGCAGATGACATCAGTTTATATATAGAAAATCCTAAATTTGCAACTATGTGGATGGAACTAGAGGGTATTATGCTAAGTGAAATTAGTCAGTCAAAGAAAGACAAAGATCATATGACTTCACTCATATGAGAACTTTAAGACAAAAAACAGATGAACATAAGGGAAGGGAAGCAAAAATAACATAAAAACAGGGAGGGGGACAAAACATAAGAGACTCTTAAACATAGAGAACAAGCAGAGGGTTGCTGGAGGGGTTGTGGGAGGGGGAATGGGCTAAATGGGTAAGGGGCATTAAGGAATCTACTCCTGAAATCACTGTTGCACTATATGTTAACTTGGATGTAAATTAAAATATAAATTAATTATTTTTTAAAAAGCAACAGAAAGGAAAAAAAAAAAAAGAGAAGAAAATCCTAATAAATCAACCAAAAAAAACTATTAGATCAAATCAATGAATTCAGTAAAGTTGCAGATACAAAGTTAATGTATGAAAATCAGTATGGTTTCTATACACCAACAATTTTATGAAAAAGAAATAAAGAAATTTATCCCATTTATAATAACATCAAAAACAGTAAAACACTTAGGAATAAATTTAACCAAGGAAATGAAAGGTCTCTACTCTGAAAACTATAAGCCAGAGATGAAAAAAATCAGACACAAATAAATAGAAAAGTACCAAGTGTTCATGGAGTGGAAGAATTCATAATGTTTAAATGGCAATACAACCAAAATCCATCTATAGATTCAATGCAATTCTTATCAAGATTTCTTTTTTTTTTTTTTTTTTTTGTAGAAGTAGAAAAAACACTGCTACAACTTATATGGAACCATAAAAGATTCCAAAAAGCCAAAGAAATCCTGAGAAAGAAGAACAAAGCAGGAGGCATCAGACTCTTTGATTTCAAGTTATACCTTAAATCTGTCATAATCAAAACAGTATGGTATTGGCATAAAACCAGACAAATAGAACAAGGGAACAGAACTAAGAACCCAGAAATGAACCTAAGCATATAGGTTAACTAATACTTGACAAGGGAGCCAAGAATATTCAGTGGAGAAAAGACAATGTCTTCAATAAGTGGTGCTGGGATAACTGAATATACACATGTAAAAGAATGAGACAAATTAACTCAAAATGTTGATACATGTACACAATGGAATATTATTCAGTCATAGAAATAAGGAAATCCTACCATTTATAACAACATGGATGGACCTTGAAGATACTATGCTAAGTGGGATAAGTCAGACAGAGAAAAATAAATGCTATGTGATTTCACTTATATGTAGAATCTAAAAACAAAAAAACACCTAAAACAAAACTCATAGGAAAAAATATCTGACATGTTATCAGAGTCAGGGGTGGGAGAAGGGGGAATTGGAGGAAGGTGGTCAAAAGATACAAATTTCTTGTTATAAGATAAATAATTACTAGAGATAAAATGTACAACATGATGACTATAGTTAATATGCTGTATGATATGGAGGAAAGTTGTTAAGGAAAATCCTGAGAGTTTTCATCACAAAGAGAAATTTTTCTTTTTATTTATTTTTATTTTTATTATATCTATATGAGATGATGGATATTAGCTGAACCTATTGTGCTAATCGTTTCACAGTATATGTTAAATCAAACCATCATATTATATGCCTTAAACTTATACAATAATGTTTGTTGATTATTTCCAATAAAACTGGGGAAAAATGTCAAAATAATGGACAGTTTATCCTGAGAATTTGGGTAATGGAGTGACACTGTTGACATCTGGACATCTTATTTTGGGTAAAAGCTGTGTTTCCATTTTTGTTTTTGTTTTTGTGTTTTTTTGTAACATGTGAATCACTATAATATTTTTTTGTCAACTCTACCTATACTTATTTACTGAACACCTTTCTTTGGACTCAGCTTTTTAAAACTAAATAAATTCTATTAGGAAGAGGTCATTATCTACACTACCACAAATGAAAACCCTGTATCTTGAATAAAATAAAATTACAGGTGCACCTGGGTGGTTCAGTCAGTTGAGCATCCAACTCTCGATTTTTGGCTCAGGTCATGATCCCAGGGTCATGGGAGGAGCCTGAGTGAGGAGCCTGCTCAAGAGCCCCTCTCTCTCTCTTCCTCTGCTCCTCTCCGCCACTCACACCTGCTCTAAAATTATATATATATATATATATATTTTTTTTTTTTTTAAATTTGGAAAGAGACATGGATGTCTACGATTACTATTCAACAGTATATTTGATATCTTAGGAAATGCAGTAAGGCAAGAAAAATAAAAAGTATAATGTTTAAAAAGGAAGAAATAAAATGATCATTATTTACAGATGACATAATTATATATGTAAAAAATAAAAAATAACCTAAAGGTAAACTACTGGCATTAATAAGTAATATTTAGGGGAGTGATATAAGGTCAATATATAAAAATCAACTGTGTTTTATTTTTTTTATTTAAAAAAATTTTTTTTAACGTTTTATTTATTTTTGAGACAGATAGAGACAGAGCATGAGCAGGGGAGGGTCAGAGAGAGAGGGAGACACAGAATCCGAAACAGGCTCCAGGCTCTGAGCTGTCAGCCCAGAGCCCGATGCGGGGCTCGAACCCACGGACCGCGAGATCATGACCTGAGCCGAAGTCGGACGCCCAACCGACTGAGCCACCCAGGCGCCCCTCAACTGTGTTTTTTAAACCAGCAAAAATCAAGTAGAAAATAAAAAGTTTTAAATGTTATCATGTATACTAGCATTAAAATCATTACATGCTTAGGAAAGATGGTCAGTATCTTAAAAAAAACTCTGATACATAATTGGGAAAAATTTTAAATGACCTAAATTAATGGAAGAATGTAACACATTTGTGGACATCCCCAAATTGATCTATAGATTAATATAATCACAATCAAACTCTCAGCAATATACTTAGGGCAGGTGTTAGGATTAGTAAAGAACTGGGTCTCATTAAATGACTCCAAAGAGTCAAGTAGCCCCACTAAGCTGAGTCAAGAAAGGAAATCCAGTATTGAGAGATCTGGGCCTTAAAATGAGGGAAAACCATTGGACTTATTAAGTTAAATAAAGCTGGGGCACCTGGATGGCTCAGTCAGTTGAACGTCCAACTTCGGCTCAGGTCACGATCTCGTGGTTCTTGAGTTCAAGTCCCACATCGGGCTTGCTGCTGTCAGCGCAGAGCCTCCTTCAGATCCTCTGTCCCCCTCTCTCTGCCCCTCTCCCACTTGTACTCCCTCAAAAATAAATAAAATTTTTTTTGAAAGCTAAAATAAGCTATATGAGGGAAAGAATATGATGTTTCTTTCGCGCTTCACAGTCTGCACTTGTCTTTTGCGTCCATAATCTCCTTGAGAACTGTCAGCATCGTGAGCTGGAGGATCATCATTCCCATTCTACCAGTAAAGAAACTAAGGCTCAGACATTCCCATTCTACCAGTAAAGAAACTAAGGCTCAGACATTCCCATTCTACCAGTAAAGAAACTAAGGCTCAGACATTCCCATTCTACCAGTAAAGAAACTAAGGCTCAGACATTCCCATTCTACCAGTAAAGAAACTAAGGCTCAGACATTCCCATTCTACCAGTAAAGAAACTAAGGCTCAGACATTCCCATTCTACCAGTAAAGAAACTAAGGCTCAGACATTCCCATTCTACCAGTAAAGAAACTAAGGCTCAGACATTCCCATTCTACCAGTAAAGAAACTAAGGCTCAGACATTCCCATTCTACCAGTAAAGAAACTAAGGCTCAGACATTCCCATTCTACCAGTAAAGAAACTAAGGCTCAGACATTCCCATTCTACCAGTAAAGAAACTAAGGCTCAGAGAGCATTTTAGAGGCCAAAGAGATTCAAAATTATAGAGCAGGGATTAGAACACAGTTTTTTCTGGATTTTTGTCCAAAGCTCTTTCTGGAAAAAAAGATGTTAAGAAATAACATATACATACCATTCAGGGAATGTAGGTGCATCCTAAGTGTTATTTGAAATTTCAGATATATGAAAATATGAAAAGGAAGATACACACATATGACTATTGCAAAATGCGTGCTTTTGAATACACTCTTCCCTCAACTTTGAATGCCTCTCACTCCTTTATTCCCCAGTTGTCCGTTAAAATTCCACTGCAGCACTTTCTCCTCTAAGCAATTACCCTTTCCACACAAACAGACTTCAACACTGAGTTCATTTTCAGAGGTAGCATTGTGTAGAGATTAAGAGCAAGGACTCTAGAGTCAGACTTTGAATTGGCATCCTCGGTCTGACACTTAACAGTTGTATAACTTTGGAATGGTTATTTAGCCTTTCATTATATGTATTTCCTAACTGTGAAATAAAGATGATAACAGTATCGTCCATCTTTTAGGATTGTTGCAAAAATTAAATCAGTTGATAATGTAAAGTGCTAGAACAGTGCCTGGTACGCAGTAGGTATGATATAAGGTGATAACTGGGATCAATATTATTCAAAATCATTTATTGTACACCTACAGGATGCCAGTGACTGTGCTAAGCTTTGTTGATAGAAGTGAAACAAAATTTCCTGCTCTGTAGTGGAGGAAAGAGACAATAAGTCAGTAAATAACTAAACAAGATAATTTCAGACTTCAAAATTTGCATAAAGGACACAAACATAGGGATGTAATAGATAGTAGTAGGGGGTGGGTGTTGTCTTCTTTAAGGAGGTTGGTTACAGAAGTGATGTGTAAGTGATCAGAGGGGAATATAAGTCTTCACTGCTAATAATGAAGAGGCATGAGGAGATCTGGGAGAAGAATATTCCAGGCAGGAGGAACAGATAGTGCAAAGATGCCAAGATTAGAACAAGTTTAGTGTGTCTGAAAACAAAAATGGTACCTGTATGGGTGGAAAATGATGGAGAAAATAAGAGAGGTAGGAGGTGAAGTTGGTGAGGAAAACAGAAGTTGGATCATGCAGGACTTTGTAGGCCATGGAAAGAAATTTCAATTTTATGTGTAGCTAGAAACTATTGCAGTAAATTATAAGAAGTAAGGAGATATGATTTGATCAATGTTTTAAAAAGATCACTCTGACATCTCTGTGGAGAATGGATTGCAGGAAGGCAAGACTGGAAGCAGAGAGATTAAGGAGAGTGATAGGGCAAAAGATGGTTATAGCAGTAGAAATGCAGAACAAGAGATGGATTCACAATGTTTTGGAAGTGCAGTCTAGACTTGCTGATAAACTGAATGTAGACACTAAGGGAAGGAGAGAGCTCCAAGATGACCACCAGGGTTTTGAGCTCCAGCAACTGGGTGAATGGTGGGGCCATTTACTGAGATGGGGACTGATCACTTTTTTTTTTAATCTTCTTTTTCTTTTTCTTTCTTTCTTTCTCTTTCTTTCTTTCTTTCTTTCTTTCCTTCTTTTTCTTTCTTCTTCCTTTTTTCTTCCCTTTTCCTTCCTTCCTTCCTTTCTTCTTTCCTTCCTTCCTTCTTTCCTTTCTTTTCTTTCCTTCCTACCTTCCTTCCTACCTTCTTTCTTTCTTTAATTCCAGTGTAGCTAACACACTGAATGTAACATGACTGCTATATTTGTTTCAGATGTATACTATACTACATTATAGTATATATAATTACATATTATATGCAGTTATATATATAGTATATATTATATGTACTTATATACATAGTATATATTATAGTATAATCACTATATTATAGTGATTCAACAATACCATATATTACTCAGTGCTCATTAAGATACATGTACTCTTAATTCTCTTCACCTATTTCACCCATAACCCCACCAATCTACCCTCTAGCAATCATTAGTTTGTTCTCTATACTTAAGAGTCTGTTTCTTGGTTTGTCTCTGTTTTTCCTTTGTTTGTTTGTTTGTTTTGTTTGTAAATTACACATATGAGTGAAATCATATATTTATCTTTTTCTGATTGCCTTATTTCACTTAGCATTATACTCCCTAGCTCCAACCATGTCATTGCAAATGGCAAGATTTCTTTCTTTTTATGGCTGAATAATATTCCTCTGTGTGTGTGTGTGTGTACCATATTTTCTTTATCCATTCATCTATTGATGGACACTTGGGCTGTTTCCATAGTTTGGCTATTGTAAATAATGTTGCAATAAACATAGGAGTGCATGTGTACCTTCAAATTAGTGTTTTTGTATTCCTTGGGTAAATACCCAGTTGTGCAATTACTGGATTATAGGGTAGTTCTATTTTTAATTTTCTGAGGAATCATCATACAGCCTTCCACAGTGGCTGCACCAGTTTGCTTTCTCACTAACAGTGCACAAGGGTTCCTTTTTCTCCACATCCTAGCCAACATTTGTTGTTTCTTGTGTTTTTAATGCAATGTTTTATTATTTTTTTATTAAAAATTTTCTTTTAATGTTTATTCATTTGAGAGAGAGAGAGAGGCAGAGAGAAAGGGAGACACAGAAACCAAAGCAGGCTCCAGGCTCTGAGCTGTCAGCACAGAGTCCAATGCCTGGCCTGAACTTGTGAACTGTGAGATCATGACCTGAGTGGAAGTTGGACGCTTATCCGACTGAGTCACCCAGGCACCCCAATACGATTCTTTAAATAAACATTTAAAAATAAAATAAAATAAAAATTAGTTTATGACAATAAACTGAGAAGACTGCATCCTCAATTCCTTGAATTTAGAAGTGGCCTGGAGTCGTCATGTACAGACATGAAAAAGCTTGCCCCACAGTCATCTTTAAAATAACCCTAGTCTGGGGCGCCTGGGTGGCTCAGTCGGTTAAGCGGCCGACTTCAGCTCAGGTCATGATCTCACAGTCCGTGAGTTCGAGCCCCGCGTCGGGCTCTGTGCTAACAGCTCAGAGCCTGGAGCCTGTTTCAGATTCTGTGTCTCCCTCTCTCTGACCCTCCCCTGTTCATGCTCTGTCTCTCTCTGTCTCAAAAATAAAAATAAACATAAAATAAAATAAAATAAAATAAAATAAAATAAAATAACCCTAGTCTGGAAATAGAAAAAAATATAGATGAACATAGGGGGTAAAAAGAGAAAGGCAAACCATAAAGCAGACTCTTAACTATAGAGAACAAACTGAGGGTTGCTGAGGGGAGGTGGTGGGAATGGTCTAAATGGGTGATGGGTATTAAGGAAGGCACCTGTGATGAGCACTGGACGTTATTTGTGATAAATCACTAAATTCTACTCCTGAAATTAATATTACACTATATGTTAACGAACTGGAATTTAAATAGAAACTTGTAATAAAAATAAGTAAATAAATAAATAATAAAATGCAAACAAAGATTACATTATAGACATGCTTGCAAAGCTTCAAAAAATAAAAGGCTATATGCAGCTTCACCCTTTACAAATATAACTAGGGTAAGTTAATTATCATTAAGCTAATTAATTAATCATTAATTAGGCTGAAATGAATAATCCTTTATTAGTTCCATTATGCAGAAATTGCCTTCATATTATACTCCTGGTTAAGACATCCTTAAGATTGGATAGAACTAAAATGGGAAAATAAACAAGCAGATTTTCAACAAGATAGTGTGTTGACGGTCGTGGTTGTTGTCTCAAGCAGGACAGTGGTTAACTACAGGGACCCAAAAAGAACCAAAAGGCCAATGTGAGCCATAGCATTTCTTGGGTATATATAGTTACACAGCACAAATTTATAAGTCATTTTAACTCCTCTCCTTTTCTACATATTTCCTTACCAATTCTTCCACTTATCCTCAATGTTGCTTTCTAACCAGTACTTTCTATCCATTTCCCTCACTAGAACACACACAAAGAACAGTTCCTTATTTCTAGGCTCTCCCCTCCCTGTGAGGTTTACAACTGATTGTCTGATCTTCCTCAAACAAAATTTTCATTATTTCACTTCTCATTCAGGAATGTTTAGGGAGCCTCCAAGTTTTATCTTCTCTCATCTCCTCAGTCAGACCTTTGTCAATTGTCTCAATACAAGTTCATCAACCTTTCTGGGATATTTTGTTACTCTCTGGTTTAAAGTCATCAGTGGCCCCATAAGATACATAATAGTAAATATGTTCTCATGAAACTTCTCCAATAATTCTTTTTTTTTTTTTTTTTTTTTAGCATTTTTTAAATTCATTTTTGAGAGACAGAGACAGAGTGTGATCAGGGGAGGGGCAAAGAGAAGGAGACACAGAATCCTAAGTAGGCTCTGGGCTCTGAGCTGTCAGCACAGAGTCTGACGCAGGTCTCGAACCCACAAACCATGAGATCATGACCTGAGCAGAGGTCAGATGCTCAACCCACTGAGCCACTCAGGTGCTCCTAATAATTCTTGTTTTAATTCCATTTCTTAGCCTAGTTCTCCACTTCCTAACAACTGACCATACTTGACTTTCTTAGGCTCATCTCCTGCCACTCCTTCCTTCCCCACAACCTCCTGTATTCAAGCCACCGTAGGCAGTTTGCCATCCCTGGAAGATTGATGATTTTCCACATCTCTTTGCCTAGATTAATACTATTCCCAAGGTCATGAATGCTTGTCTTCTTTTAACCACGTATAGAAAGGTAGGAACTATACCAATATCACTTCAAAAACTTTCCTAACTCCCTGACCCTGCATTATACTTCCTTTCTATTCATTGCTTCCTATTCTATTTTCCCACAGCATTTGGTTTAAATTTTGTTTGGATTTATGACGAATTCTATATATTGCCATACCTCAGACTACACTGTATGAAATCTTTAGGGCAGGAAAAGTTTCCTGTAGTTATTTCTATATTTCTTATATTCAGCTCTTATTCTTCAAAGGCTGAGATGGTGCTTAATAAATGTTTGCATTTTGGGGTGCTGGGTGGCTCAGTCGGTTAAGTGTCCAACTTCGGCTCAGATCGTGATCTCGCGGTTTGTGAGTTCAAGCCCCGGGTCAGTCTCTGTGCTGACAGCTCGGAGCCTGGAGCCTGCTTCGGATTCTGTGTCTCCCTCTCTCTCTGCCCCTCCCCTGCTCATGCTCTGTCTCTCTCTGTCTCAAAAATAAATAAAAACATTAAAAATTTTTTTAAAATAAATGTTTGCATTTTGAATGGATTCAGTTTCCCCAAATTCTATGGTCTTCAGGCTACATATTGCATTTCTGTACTCTGTATTCCATTTTAAGTGTCCTAAGTTATTGCTTATGCATAAGGTATATCACGAACTGTAAGATGGCCTTTGCCTGACTCCACAACTACCCTCTTCCATCTCTGCCACCTCTTCTTAGTAACTCTCCTTCCCAAGTGCTTAAAAAATACTCTATGGCATTCCACAAAGTCAGGGAAGTGTTCCATAAACATTTTTGATTATTGAGGAAATGTAATTCCCTTGGCTATGGCTTCCAATAAAATTTAAGACAAGAGAATCACTAAAATCAATCACTGTACAACACATTGAGGACATAGGTTTCCACACTGACCTTTGTCAACCTTTGGTTGACAAGGAAGTTAAACCCTGGTGTTATTATCCTTCTCTGTTATTTTTGCATGGTTTATATACACCTTTCTCAAACTGCTGATAATAATGCCGCCCTTTCATTGAGCATATATGATAAGCAGACACTGTGTTGCTGGCCTGACTTGCATCATCTCACGTAATCCTTATACCAATCCTGAAAGTCTGTTCTCAAGATTAGAAAACTGAGGCTCAGAGAAGTATGGTAACTTGTCCAAACTCACATGGCTAACACACTGTGGAGTTGATACCCTTAATAAATGATTATGTAGACTTTGAGTCATCACTCCCAGTGACAGGTAAACCCTTATGTCATTTGAAAACAACACCTGTAGGCAGTGTTAAGGACTTTTTAAAAATATTGAACTGTAATGTATAGCTTTCAGCTCTTGGTCCTAGTTCTGTACACTAAGTCATATATGTGGAGAGGTTTAATTATTATTTCTTATGCTAGCCTTATTAATATTTAAAGGCTATTGCTATTTTTTTCATTTTTCTTTTCTTTTCTTTTTTAACACCAAATATCTTCATCTCTTTCAGCTGTTCCTCATGTAACTTGGCCTGAGGCCTCACACACTACAGGTTGCTCTCCTTTGGACAAGCTCTGGTTGTGTCAATCAATGTCCCTCTTAAAACTGGATGAAGCCCAGGGCTGAACATAATGCCCCCTAACTGGTGTAGACTGCACTCAAACTATCACCTCCTTTATTCAGATCCTTTACTTCTATTAATGTAGTCTGAAATTGTGTTACATTTACTGGCAATGCTGTCAGTTAAAACCCTGAGGGTTTTATTTTCCATATGAATTACAAAATTTATGAATGTGAGAGCAATTTACAGACTATAAAACTACTATACTAATATGATTTATTAATAGTAGCATAAATGGCAGATTTGATCTACTTTCAAAGCAAAACAGTTCACAGAATAAATTTTAATTGGTGGATTCTAAAAATCTAATTCTAAAAATCTCCAAACCGTTAAAAAAAACAAACAGGGTAAGCCAATTTGCCTGCAAATAATAGATGCAAGTCTCTGTAAGTAGGAGCTTTGTCATCCATGGACTTTAATATTTCTAAAACACTCCAGGGTTCAACTTTAATGTAGAAGTTAAGCAACATGATTTTTATTATGCAGGCTGCTCTGGACAACCACTATGACGTGAGAACATTCATAGTTAGAGCAAAGTTTCTTCATCAAATGCATACATGTAAATTGTAGCCTTTGATAGCTGTTTGCGGAAAAATGGTCATCATGGGAAAGCAGAATGGGCCTTGACTAAGAACTGATATCAACTATTCATTTCAGTTCAGAAGCTTTTACTAAGCACACAGTACATGTAGAGCATTATTATAGGTGCTCTGAAGGAATCAAAGAAAATGAGATTCCTGCCCTCGGTCATAAATACGCTCATCATATAAAGCCATCATTAATGAACCCACTTTCATATTTTCCCAACACTATGGAATAATAAAGATCACTTAGAACCACATCAATTATTTTTAAGTTATCCGGAATTTTCAGTTAACCCAGGAGGCTTTAAGTTTTCCATATAGCAGAGTTTTCCAGTAATAGCAGAGTCACCTCTGTTGATACAGTTGCTCATTAATTCATTCAACAAATACATAACACCAAGGAAACTCTAGTAATTGGGTCTGCCTAGAGTTAATGCATTTATGGGGAATGAAATCTAATAAGGTTACATTCATAAGTAGGGGCCAGATACAAAGGGCTTTGTATGTTGAAGTGGAGTATATGTTGTTTTTGTCCAACCACTATTTTTCTTCACATTCTCTTGCTAATAGAACTCTCTTTTCCAGGACAGGGCCATCTTCATGTTGCTGGGGGGAGGCAGAATGACTCTGGCCCCTTCATGTCCCACCCAGACCTAAGCCTAGACAATCAGAGTCCCCTATCCCTCAGGCTGTGGTGATTGATACAGGGCAGGCAGGTGACCCAAGCCAGGCTAATCAGGGTGCTGGCCTGACATTTTTTGTTAGAGTTATTAAAGAACAATTGTTTCCAGAGGGGTTGCTAGACTGCTACGATGGAAGTGGTGGTTTGGGGGGAGGGAGGTTTTTCAGCATCAGCCTGATGCTAAGTAGAGACAGTCTAACACAGAAACCAAGAGACAGCCCTGATGACATCCCTTGCCATGGAATGAAGCCAGGTCTGCCCCTGGATTTTACAGTATGTTAGCTAATAAATCCCATTTACTGTATAGGTTAGTTGAATTGTTTTTTGTTGTTTATAATCAACTTGATTCTAACTAAAACTTATGTTACATAAAGAGTTTGATGTCATGACATTCATATTCAAACCTACATCATATCTATAAGTAATATATATATATATATATATATATATATACACACACACACACACACATCTATCTATCTATCTACTATGTCATACAGGTTCAACACTGTGCTCAGTATGACAATCCAAACTTTATCTAATTTCTTTTTTTTTAATGTTTATTTATTTTTGAGACAGAGAGAGACAGAGCATGAACGGGGGAGGGTCAGAGAGAGGGACACACAGAATCCGAAGCAGGCTCCAGGCTCTGAGCTATCAGCACAGAGCCCTACGTGGGGCTCGAACTCACGAACTGTGAGATCATGACCTGAGCCGAAGTCGGACGCTCAACCGACTGAGCCACCCAGGCACCCTAAACTTTATCCAATTTCAACCTCATCTTCAGCAATGCATATTCTCTCTCTCTGTATTCCATGTGTAAAATAGATTTTTATTAGTATTCTTACTTATGAAGATGCTTTGAGAATTAATGAGCTAAAATTAGCTAACTTAGGGAAATTTTAATAGAGCCTGCTGATGCTGAGTGATTATTTAACATACACTAGTGACCTGTTGAAAGCAGGCGTATGAGGCCTCCATAAACCCATGTCTTAATTGTGGCAAACTCCAGCATTTCTTTAGCTTCTAATTTTGGATGAATATCCAAATTCTGAAATTTACTATCCAGTGCTCTATTCACTAGAGAATATTGCAATCTTAAACCATGCTTCAAAATTGTTCTTCACAAAATTTTATGATGTATCAAAATAAGTCATGTCTGAAGTAAATGTTCTAATTTTAGATGGTGCTTCTTTTTCTATCAAAAACCACTTTCATGTAGAATCATTTCCAGTACACTTACTGGTAAAGACATATTCCAAAAGAAGGAAGTAATTTGCAAGGTTTTTTTTTTCTTTCTGTCTGAATGAGGCCTCTAAAAACAAATACTCATCTATAATGCATGGAGTTTATTTTAAAGCAAAAATTGTGTCACATTTTACCATGAGTAAATAATTACATTTCCTACTTTCTTCCTCCTTTTCTCCAGGACTAGTAATATTTGAATTGATCCACAGGAAAATCACATTGAATTTTATCAACAAGTCAATAAAATACAATAATAGCATTGATATTGTAGATGGTCTGCACATGCAAACCTGGGATAATTTGACCAGTTACATTAGTCTAATTTCTAATTAGTCTAATTATTTTTTGTAAAGTAATCAAACAACCATTTTCATTATTTTTTGACTGAGTGTCCAACTGGGGTTTGCATGTAGTGACCAAAAACAGGCCTAAGGCATCAGAAAAGATTCAAGCTTTGCCCATGAGGCCTATACTAAAACACAACTGCTCAGTACACTCAGAGGCCTGGCCGGGCCTTACACATGCAAGGTTGAAACAGTCTTAGAAGGTACTTGATACCTATAGCAAACAGGTACCAGAATTCAAATCTTTGTTTTGTTTCAGTACTTTAACAAACAGAGCTATGCAAACTCCATGTAGAATTGGGTCAACTCAAGCTCAGTTTAGGAGGCTTGTTAATGCATTGGTTATACAACACAATACACACCTTCAAAAGTAAAACTTTCAATAAGCACATAGTGCTTTAAATGCCAAACATCTGTCTCTCTACAGACACAACTAATAAAAATCAGAATTAAAAACAAACAGGAAATCGTCTTTCAATACATAAACTAAAGACATAAACTAGGGGTTTGTATCCCTGGTCGACCATTAAAATCAGCTGTAAGATCTGATTTCTATGGCCTGGGGTGGGATCCACACAGGTTTTTAAAGCTTCTCAGGTGATCTTAATATACAGCTAAATTTAAGAATGGCCTAAACTTTTCTAATCTTAAAGTATTATTTACAGAGAAAGGTAATAAAGAGCATGATAGTTGTTTCTTACATGAACAATTCTGCAAATTACTGAAAGTCCAAGAGCTTTGGTCTCTTTGTCGTTAAAATATGAATTATGCTGTCACTCAGGATATTTTCAACAATTACCAATATAAAGGATGTGGCCTGGAGTAATGCTTAGCACATTATGGGGTGAACACTCAAAAGCCACCAAGTGATCAGGTAGGTAATCCCTCTGGGTAAGATGAGAGGGGCTGGTGGAAACTATAGCAAAACAAGAGAGACCCAGTCTAAAGGGGACATCCACTGCTTGGTCTTTTGCCAATGGTCATGTAGGAATATACTTCCACATCTTCTTCTCTTCCTCCTCCTCTTCTCCTCCTCTTCTTCCTCCCCATCCTGCTCCCCCTCTCCTTCCTCCTCCTTTTTTTAGGAAGAGAAAGAAATCTGGATATTTTATGTATGAAATTTTCCTACTTTTAAAGCAGCCCAACAAAACATATTTGTGTCACCAATTTTCTCTTCTGGAAAGTCTTAATTCTCTTTTACCATACAAACATACTCTTGTCACATGTCTATGGGTGGTTTCAAATTTTGTTCTTGTTTTAGGTTAGTTTTAATTAATTAATTAACTATCCATTTATCATTCTGCCAAGTATTTCTTCCCAAGTGGATCAAGGACTTCTAATTTACTTTCATTGAGGTATAATTGACATACAACATTATATTAGTTTCAGGTGTACAACACAGTGATTTCATATTTGTATATATTGTGAAATGATCACCACATGAAGTCTAGTTAACATCCATCACCACACATAATTACAGAATTGGATCAAGAATCTCTAGCTATGACTTTGTATGATATAACCACATAATGAATCTATTAGTCGTCAAGTATTATGCAGTTAAAATTTGTTCATGATACATTTTTCCCATGTGATTAATGACACAATTTTGTCTTCCTCTAGTTATGTCTCCCCTCCCCCATCAATAGTAAATTTTTCTTCAATTTCAACCTCAGCAATTTGTTATAGTCACCACTTCGCATTTTTCATTTTTTGCTTTTATTTTGAGAATAAACAAATGTTATTTTTTGCCAACTGAAATTGTACCAATAAAGCTCACTTTTTTCCAAAGAACACCACATTTTCTTATTCTACTGTATCCAATAGCACCACTTAGCTTCACTGTTGCTACTACATACAATCTGCATGAATAAAAGCGGCTTCTTTATCTTTCCTTAGAAAGGAAAAACTCTTACGTTATACCAACACCCCTTGTTTACATATGGTAGATGAAGTACTTTGTTCTGTTTTTTTTCAAGTTTTTATTTAAATTCTAGTTAGTTAGGGGCACCTGGGTGGCTCAGTTGATTAAGTGTCTGACTTTGGCCCAGGGCATGATCTCGCAGTTTGTGAGTTCGAGCCCCACATAGGGCTCTGTGCTGACAGCTCAGAGCCTGGAGCCTGCTTCAGATTCTGTGTCTCCCTCTCTCTCTGCCCCTCCCCTGCTCACACTGTCTGTCTCAAAAAATGAATAAAACACTTAAAAAAATTTTTAAAAATTCTAGTTAGTTAACATATAGTGCAATATTGGTTTAAGGAGTAGAATTCAGTGATTCATCACTAACATACAACACCCAGTGCTCATCATAACAAGTGCCCTCCTTAATACCCATCACCCATTTAGCCCATAATTTAGCCCACCCCCCACCCACCTCCCTCCATCAACCCACAGTGTTCTCTATAGTTAAGGGTCTCTTACAGTTTGCTTTTCTCTCTTTTTCCTCTTCCCCTATGTTCATCTGTTTTGTTTCTTAAATTCCACATATGGGTGAAATCATAAGCTATTTATCTCTTTCTGACTGACTTATTTCACTTAGCCTGATATACTCTAGCTCCATCCATGTCCTTGCAGATGGCAAGATTTCATTCTTTTTGATAGCTGGTATACACACACACACACACACACACACACATACCACATCTTCTTTATCCATTCATCAGTCAATGGACATTTGGGCTCTTTCCATAATTTGCTATTTTGATAATGCTGCTATAAACATCGGGGTGCATGTGCCCCTTCAAATCAGTATTTTTGTATCCTTTAGATAAATATTTATGGGTGAAGTACTTTGAATTCTTTCTTTTTTTTAAGTTTATTTATTTATTTAGAGAGATAGAGCATGCATGGGAGGGGCAGAGAGAGAGGGAGAGAGAGAGAATCCCAAGCAGGCTCCACACTGTCAGCACAGAGCCCTATGCAGGGCTCGAACCCCCAACGTGCAAGATTATGACCTGAGCCAAAATCAAGAGCTGAATACTTAATCTGACTGAGCCACCCAGGTGGCTTTTAACAAAGCATAGAGGTTCTCATGTCCTACAGTAGCACCTAAACATGAAAGTGACAGTTTTGTGACGGAATTTGCTGAGAAACTCTATCACTATTATAAGACATGAAGCTAGCAGATGACACAAAAACTTCTTCCATGAATTATGAGTGGAAAACCTAATCAAAGTTTTAAAAAATTTAGCACTTATTTAAGGACTATTATTGCTGTATAAAAGTTTAAGAAATTGGGGCACCTGGGTGGCTCTGTTGGTTAAGCATCCAACTCTTGATTTTGGCTCAGGTCATGATCTCATGGTTTGTGACTTCAAGCCCCACATCAGGCTCTGCACTGATAGTGCGCAGCCCTTGGGATTCTCTGTCTCTCTCTTTCTGCCCCTCCCCTGCTCTCTCTCTCTCTCTCTCTCTCTCAAAATGAATAAACATTAAAAAAATAAAAAATAAAAAAAGAAGTTTGAGAACTTGTTTCAAAACTGATGGGAGGCCACAAAACAAACTGATAGTTGAAGATGTGATTTATTTGTGAAAGGTCCTGCCTTTCAGACATACCTCCAACAGAGTTGTGTGTGATTAAAGATATTCTGTGTGAGATTAATTCAGGTTTTGACCTGAATTAGGGTATCTTGAAAACAACAGAATGATCTTTAAGCCCTCCTGTGTGAATACAGCCTTAAACAAATCAATTCGAAAATCTCCAATGCCTAGATTAGATGATAATTGAATGATATTTAACTTAATAGCAACAAACAATATAAATAGCTATAAACATAGTTATAAATTCAATCAATTCATCATTGATTCTTAAGCTGACTCCTGTTAACAGAAAAGGAGAATGAGGTAAACTTTTCTGTAAAACTCCAGCACTTGTGGAACCCACCGCTTCACTTAGAGAAAGAATGCCATTAAACTACTTGGAATATGCAACTGTCTAAGGGCAATATTTTCCTTATTCTTCTATGGCAGAAAAAAAACATAGAACTTAAAGAAGTTGTCACTATAAATGTGTGTGTGTATATGTGACACACAGACAAGTATGCATGCATATGTAACATGTATATTTTTATATGTGTAACATACATTTACCCGAGTTTGGCTTCCTTTCTTTCTCTCTCCCTCCCTTCCTTCTTTTATTTCTTCTTCGTAACAAAGAAATCAGTAAACAGTGCTATGATGCAATCAACTCTTGTGAGAAGGTAACAATCAATAATTACCGCTTAATGAAGTTTTGCCTAAAGTTAATATTTAAAAACATAACAGACAATTTTAGTTTAGTTTATTTGAAGGAAAAAAGGATTCAAGAAGTGGACGATTCAAGTATTTTATGTACTATACTCAACATAGGACCTTTGCTAGTTGTTTTTCACAGAATCATAGAAAGCTAGACCCAGAAGCATTCCAAGATGGCATATAGATGAAATTCTCCTTGCAGGGGAGAAGACTGAAGCCCTTGCTAGCTAAGTATTTTCCACAGACAACTAGGATTTAAGCCCACGTCTTCTGACTGCAAGTCAGCAGCTCTTTCAACTCTACCAGCAGCCAATTTAAACCAAACCAAAACCAAAACCAAACCAAATAAAACCTGAGTCCATAATTCTCAGCATAAGGTTAACCGAAAAGAAAAAAAAAAAATCTGGGTGACTGGATGGCTCAATCAGTTAAGTGTCCAACTCTTGATTTCAGCTCAGGTTATGATCCCAGGGTCGTGGGATTGAGCCTTCGTCAGGCTCTGCACTGACTGTGGAGCCTACTTATGATTCTCTCTCTCTTTCTCTCCCTCTCTCTCTCTCTCCCACTCGCGTGTGGTATCTCCCACTCGCCCCTCTCTCCCACTCGCGTGTGCTCTCTCTCAGATAAGAAATTTTTTAAAAAGAGAAAAAAATCCTTTCCATTTGGTGAAAAAGCCAACCAGAGTAGTAAGATACAATTAGACTGTATTTTTGTTCATTTGTTAAAATTTACAACTTATAGTTTTCATATAATATACGTCATTTAACCCATAATTTCCCACCATAATAAAGTAAAATAGTAGTACTGGTCAAATATTGTTCTTCCTCAAATGATCAGCTATAATTATGTAAGTTAGCTCTGATATTCACGTTCATTGCCACAAACTAGATTAGACTGGGAATATTGAATGCTGTGTTACAAACATATTTGGCATCAGAAAACTCTGAGTTCCAAACCTACCCAGCTATTTACCAACCCACTGACCTTGGGAAACATAAACTCTCTGAACCTTGGTTAGCTTACCAGCAAATTGGGTGTAGTAGCACATATCTTTGGCGATTTCTCTGAGTGTTAAATAAGATGATGCACCCAAAGTGCCTGTCTCTCATGCTCACTAAGGTCCAATGGCTCATCCCTGAAATTTTAACAGCAATGGACAAGAAGGTGGTTGGTGAATTTTCTGGGGCTATGCAGAGATGACTGGCTGATGTCTGAAACTACTTGTAAGACTGGACACCCGTGAAAGAATACCTTCTTATTTTAAGTTTTGTTTTTCATAAGCCATTTGAAGTGACCAGTATACGGGTCATTTGGAAGCCTTTTTTGTACTCGCTGCTGGCTCGTAGTTTCCAAGGTAAACTTTATATCCTTGTCATTTCCCTAATGTGACACAAAGTGCTTATTAAATGCTTGTTGAATGAATGTCATTGAGCTTTACATTAGGCATGTACTTGGTGCATATATTCACACGCAGGAGCATGCATAAATGTAAACTCAGGGGCAGACACTTGGCCCATTTTGTTTACAGCCATATCCCCAGTGCTTATAGCAGTGCTTGCTACACAGTGTTCAACATTTTTCTGATGAATAAATTAGTGAAAGTCTATGTGTATACTATCCCATCCTAGACATTGTAGGAAGCAAGCTATTAGTTGTCCCCACTCATTAAAAGCACTTGCTTAGGGGCGCCTGGGTGGCTCAGTCGGTTGAGCGGCCGACTTCAGCTCAGGTCATGATCTCTCAGTCCGTGAGTTCGAGCCCCACGTCGGGCTCTGTGCTGACAGCTCAGAGCCTGGAGCCTGTTTCAGATTCTGTGTCTCCCTCTCTCTGACCCTCCCCCGTTCATGCTCTGTCTCTCTCTGTCTCAAAAATAAATAAATGTTAAAAAAAATTAAAAAAAAATAAAAGCACTTGCTTATACCATTGCATCCAATGAAACATTGAGAAACAACAGGACAATTGGAGAAGTTACTATACTTTCATTATTCAAGAATTCACATTTGTACACTGTTTTTAGCTCCTACCATCAGGAGAGGAAAAGTGAGATGATTTCTAAAATGAAACTAAAGATTTCTTAAAGTTCTTGAAGACCTTCCTAAAAAGAGATGATACCATGTGCCCTTGCTGTCCTATCAAAATGGCCACCTGTGTGGCCTTTCCTAAGTTCATAAACAATAACAAAGAAAATGTTATTTAAGGTTGTTTTGGTATATGTGTCTCTCTCCCCTGTTCAACTGCAAGTTCTTTGAGATCAGGGACTGTCACTAGTTGGTATCTGCATCTTCATCACCTGACATTGTCTGACATATACTTAAGTTCTCAATAAACGCTTGAAGGAGGAAGATGATGTTTGTTTGTTCAAATGAAATTTACCCAAGTACTAAAACCTATATTTATGAACCCAATTTCAATGTCTCTTTCACATTTCCTCACACGCTCTCTAAAGACAAGATCAGTTTTTTTTTTTTAATACATGACTAATTTTGGACCACATCTGGTCATTTTATGACAACTGAAATAGATGAATGCATATAGACAGCGTCTATAATAAGAACAGGATTCTTTTGAGTGACCAGAGCATCACGTTGCCATCAAGTGTACAGTGGAGAGGACTAGCAGGCTCCCTTTCCAGTTCTTCTCTTATTCTGTGCCAACTGGGCCCTCGGTCTTATTGGTATCCAATAATCAGCCCGATTACAGCTAGCCCTGGGAGACATGACAGAAAGAGAGTCCTCATCTTGCATTAATTGCTCCTATTGAAACTATGCCACATCTCTCCAAGCTAGATGTTGCTTAGTATCCCTTTGATATGATAATGACATGCTTCTTAGCAGATGAATATGCAAATTAAAAGCAGTAATTTGGTGGCATGCACCTGCTGACACTGCGCGGCTATGCTTATGTGCTCTGCTGTAACACTGCAGCCACACAAAAGCATCACAGAGGTAAAATTAAATTCTAATGTCGTATATATTAAACAGATGCTTCCACTTTTCTTTGTATATCTACTTTTACAGATTTTGCCATTGGAATCTCGGTTCTCTTCATGCAATTAATGGACATTGATGTGTCATACACAGAAGCGTACTCAGTGCCATTTAAGGAGGCTGATTTTAAAGAGGTGGCTTACATATATGCACATTAGGAGATGAACATTTCTTCTTCATAGCATAGAAGCTGATGACTTTACTCTTGTTGCACAAAGACTTCTATTCATACATGGAATGTATCTTTGGGCTGCAAAGCCAAAAATCACGTTTCTATAGCAAAGATGTGCACTGAAATAGAGTTACTTCATATCATCTGAAAAAAGATTCCAAAATGACTTGAAGAGGCTAGCAAAATACCCAGAATCAATAAGCTAAATTTCTCTGCTTCAAGAGGCGAGTTACAATGAATGAGAAATGGTGATTGCTTAGGTGGGAACCTAAAAGTCTTTATCAACGTGTCGTGTCAGAATTAAGCATTCTTAAGACAAAATTTTATAAAAGGTGCTACTTCTCTGCTTTTTCCCCTGCCCTTAATCCAGGTAGCATTCACACAGCTACATTTATATGTGTGTGTGTGTGTGTGTGTGTGTGTGTGTGTGTGTGTGTATGACAATAGTTGAATTGATTGAGAATGAACTGTTTAATGAGACATACACATTAAGACAGTGAGCATTTTATACTATGCATTTAATGATTACATATTATACAAAGTAGACCCACTCCAATTTAATTAAACCTCTTTTGTTGGACATCTATGTGTTTTTCCCAATTCTGTAATTACATAAACACTACTGCAATGAACATCTTCAAACATATAGCATTTTCCTTCCTTTTGATTATTCTCTGGAATAATATTCCAGAAGTAAGATTACTTGGTTAAAAGATAAGGCCACTGTTAAGCTGAAAAAAATTCTCTGGCAAACTATTTGTCTCATTTCACAGTTTAGAAACTTAGCAAGAGGGACTCTTTTATGGTTACAGTATTGGAGACCCAATTTTCAAATTCGATATACAGGCATGTTACATGTCTCCATCTATATTGCTTTAGACACACTTTGTATATAAGGTTTACATTTAGATGGAGTGATTCATTGCTACTTCCCAATGCCACTAAACATCTAGGAGTAAACCCTACAGTGAAATGCAATTCTTCTCTTAATTTTGCAATCTTATGTTGGATATGGTTTATCAAACTCAGTAATAAAGAGATTCAAGGCTATTTCTTTTTTAATTTTTATTTATATTCTAGCTAGTTAACATACAGTGCAATATTGGTTTCAGGAGTAGAATTCAGTTATTCGTCATTTACATACAACACCCAGTGGTAATCATAACAATTAATGCCCTCCTTAATACCCATCACCCATCTAGCCCATCCCCCGCCCACCTCTCTCTATCAACCCTCAGTTTGTTCTGTATCATTAAGAGTTCCATTGAGGAGGGCACCTGTTGGGATGAGCACTGGATGTTGTATGGAAACCAATTTGACAATAAATTTTATATTTAAAAAAAAAGAGTTCAAGGTTATTTTTAATTGCATAAAAAGTCCTATTATTAATAAGCTTTGTGGAAATATCTGCTACATTTAAACATAATTTAACGTTTTTACCTCCAGGAATCATATTTTCAAGTTTTCAATTGTAGTTCTTAAAAAATATACAGAATATGTGTGCAATACAAAGAAGGTCAGATTTGTGGTAATCTTCAAAAATTTCATTTTCATTCATATTATTCAACAAGTAACTAGTATTGTTATATCATTTATAGATTTTTCAAGGCTTATAAGTTTTATTTAACAGCCATATCATCAACAAAATATAACTTTTTGACAGAATAAAAATAGTGTTTGTAATGACTTAGGATAATGACTTAGGATAATCTGGGAAGTAGTTCCATTCTTTTCTGCCTCATTTTAGCCTTTAGAATTTCTATATGTTTCTTTTTGTTTTCCTTTCTTTTTTAAAATTTACATCCAAATTAGTTAGCATATAGTGAAACAATGATTTCAGGAGTAGATTCCTTAGTGATTCTTACCCATTTAGCCCATACCGCCTCCCATACCCCCTCCAGTAATCCCCAGTTTGTTCTCCATATTTGTGAGTCTCTTATATTTTGTCCCCCTCCCTGTTTTTTTTTTTTTAATTTTTTTTTTCAACGTTTTTTATTTATTTTTGGGACAGAGAGAGACAGAGCATGAACGGGGGAGGGGCAGAGAGAGAGGGAGACACAGAATCGGAAACAGGCTCCAGGCTCCGAGCCATCAGCCCAGAGCCTGACGCGGGGCTCGAACCCACAGACCGCGAGATCGCGACCTGGCTGAAGTCGGACGCTTAACCGACTGCGCCACCCAGGCGCCCCTCCCCTCCCTGTTTTTTATATTATTTTTGTTTCCCTTCCCTTATGTTCATCTATTTTGCCTCTTAAAGTCCTCATATGAGTGAAGTCATATGATATTTGTCTTTCTCTAATTTCACTTACCATAGTACCCTCCAGTTCCACCCACATAGTTGCAAATGGCAAGATTTCATTCTTTTTGATTGCTGAGTAATACTCCACTGTGTGTGTGTGTGTGTGTGTGTGTGTGTGTGTGTGTGCGTGTGTGTGTGTGTGTGTGTGTGTATATATATATATATATATATATATATATATATATATATACCACATCTTCTTTATCCATTCATCCATCGATGGACATTTGGGCTCTTCCATACTTTGGCTATTGTTGATAGTGCTGCTATAAACACTGGGGTGCATGTGTCCCTTCGAAACAGCACACTTGTATCCCTTGGATAAATACCTAGTAGTGCAATTGTTGGGTCATAGGGTAGTTCTATTTTTAGTTTTTTTGAGGAACTTCCATACTGTTTTCCAGAGTGGCTGCACCAGCTTGCATTCCTATATAAGTTTCTTTAATAATGTGCTACTTTGAAGAGCAGGATATGAATTCTGAAACCCAGGTTTTCCTAGTACTGTAATGGTCACTGTACTGAGTACCAAGAGACTCAAGTCTTAGATCCAACTCTGACATAATGAGCTGGACAAGCAATTTATTTAAATTTTGGGGGCCTCAAATTTTCACTGGAGATGTCATCCATTTAACAAATACATATTGAACATAGTTCAAGGTGATAGAGATAAGGTCAAGGAATAAAACAAGGGCCTTCTCTTATGGAGCTTACATTCTAGTATGGGAGAGAACAAATAAACACATTTGATATGAGATGACTGGAGCTCAGTACCTTTACAGTGTTCCACACCACCCCAACCTCTCTGCCCATCACCAGCAAGCCTTCAGACTGACTCCTGAGGCTGACCTCTGATCCAAGGTATATTTAAAATAAATATACTATGTGAAACCTGTTATTTCTCTTATAATAACAAAATCCTCTCTTATTAAACTTCTTCCTATAGCTACCAACTTATTTTTCTGCTCCCTTTACTTTTTAAAGAAAAGTTTCTTGAAAGGGTTCCTTCACTTATTGTCTTCAGTTCATCTTCTCCCATATTCTTTTGGACATGACATCACTTTAAACAAGGTTTTGTCCCCACCATTTTACCCAGATTGCTCTTTGTCAATGTCACAAGTGACTTCCACATTGCCAAAGCCACTGGTCAAGTCTCAGTCCTTTCCTTATTCTTCCTCCTCCTACTAATTCTTGCTACTGTTAAATATAATAATAATCATAGTATAATATATTTGAAAGTTACAAAGAAAGTAGATCCTCATCATGAGGAAACAAACATTTTTCTTCTTTTTAACACCTGTCTGAAATGATGGAGGTTAACTAAATTCATTGTAGTAATCATTTCACAATATACATAAGTCAGGTAATTGTGCTGTACACCTTAAACTTATAAGGTGCTGTATGTTAATTGTATCTCAATGAAACTGGAAGAAAAAAATAATAAAAATGTCAAACAATAAAAAATAATAATCATGGTTGTCATTTATTAGGTACTTACTATACACTCCTGGCACTACTCTAAGTGTATTAAACATACTTAGACACATAAGCCTCACAAAAACCATATAAAATACAGCCAATATAATACTCTTTATACAGATGGAAAAGAAGACAGAAAGGTGTAGTTACTTTTTCGAGGTCACACAGCAAATGATTGCAGAGCTGTATTTGAACTTGGCAGAAATGGCTGCAGAGCCTTTATCTTAGCCATTATGCTATGCTAATTCATTGGCATTTCACTGAGTTGATTGCTCCCTCCTCCTTAAAATACTTTCTTTCTTTGGCTTCCAAAACACTATGCTTCCCAGGATTTCTTTTTCCATCTTAGTGACTGCTCCTTTTCTTCCTCCCTGCTGGCTTTCCTAAATATGGACATTGGAGTGCCCCAGAGCTAAGTCCTTTAATCTCTTCTCTCTCTTTGTGTTCACTTCCTTGGTGACCTCATCACAAATCTCACAGCTTTAAGTGATATATAAATTCTGACAATTCCCAAAATTTTACCACCAAACCAATGTTTCTACTATAAGCCAGATGTATCCAAATGTGCACTTAACATATTCAATTTGAGATATAAATATCACAAACTTAACAAAATTGAACCAAACCTCTGATATCTCCTCACTTCTACCCTGAAGCAGCTAGTTCTCTTCTCAGTTAAGAATAATTCGATTCTCAGGAGTTGCTTAGGATCAAAATTTTAGATGCTTCCTTGATTCTCCTCTTTTTCTCACACCCCATATCTTGTCCATCAGCAAATCTTGTTGACTCTACATTGGAAATATTCCAGAATTCAACTACTTTCTATTACCCCCACTGCCACCATTCTGGTCTAAGTCGTGGTCAATTCTCCTTTGATTATTGCAGTAAACTCATAACTACTCTCCCTACTTTTGTCCTTGTTCCTTCACAGTCCATCCAACCCACCAATCAAAGTTATTTTTCTCAAATGGAACTAAGACCATGCCACCCTTCTAAACTGTTCAATGGCTTCTAATTTCACTCAGCAAAAACCCAATGAATTCAGTAAAGTTGCAGGATACAAAATTAATACCCAGAAATTGATACATTTCTGTATAATAATAATGAACATTCAGAAAGAGAAATTAAGAATGCAATCCCATTTATAAGAGGCATCAAAAAGAATAAAATACCTAGGAAATAACTTAACCAAGGATGTGAAAGAAAAACCTATACTGTGAAAACTATAAAACACTGATGAAAGAATTTGAAGATGACACAAATGAAAATATATTCCATGCTCATGGACTGGAAGAATTAATACTGTTAAAATGTCCATACTACCCAAAACAATCTACAGACTCACTGCAGTTCCTATCAAAATACCAAAAGGATTTTTCACTGAGTGAGAACAAATAATACTAAAATTTGTATGGAATCACAAAAGATAGCAAAAGCAATCTTAAGAAAGAAGAATGAAGTTGGAAGTATCACAATACAAGATTTCAAGATATGCTGCAAAGCTGTAGTAATCAAAACAGTAAGGTACAGGCACAGAAATAGACACATAGATCAATGGAGCAGAATAGAAAGCCCAGAAATAAACCCACACCTATGTGGTCAATTAATCTATGAGAAAGAAGACAAGAATAAACAATGGTGAAGAGAAAGTCTCTTCAATAAATGGTGCTGGGAAAACTGGACAGCTACATGCAAAAGAATGAAACTGGACCACTTTCTAACATCATGCACAAAAATAAACTACAAATGAATTAAAGATCTAAATGTGAGAGTTGAAACCATAAAAATCCTAGAAGAGAGCACAGGTAGTAATTTTTCTGACATTGGTCATAGTAACATTTTTCTGGATATGTCTCCTAAAACAAGGGAAACAAGCAAAAATAAACTATTGGGGCTATGTAAAAATGAAAGACTTTTGCACAGAGAAGGAAACCATCAACAAAACAAAAAGGCAACCTACAGAATGAGAAGATATTTGCAAATAATATATTCAATAAGGGCTTAATATCCAAACTATATAAAGAACTTAAACGACTCAATACCAAAAGACCCCCAAACAATCTGATTAAAAAAATGGCAGAAGACCTGAATAGACATTTTTCCAAAGAAGACATACAGATGGCCAACAGACACATGAAAAGATGCTCAACACCACTAATCATCAAGGAAATGCAAATCAAAACCATGATGAAATATCACCTTATACCTCTTAGAATATCTCAAATCAAAACACAAGAAATAACAGGTGTTGGTTGGCAAGGATGTGGAGAAAAGACACCCCTTGCACACTGTTGGTGGGAATGTAAATTGGTGTAGCCATTGTGGAAAACAGTATGGACGTTCCTCAAAAAATTAAAAATAGAAAAACCATATGATCTAATAATTCCACTACTAGATGTTTACACAAAGAATATAAAAACACTAATTCAAAGAGATATGCACCCCTATATTTAATGCAGCATTATTTACAATAGCAAATATATGGAAGCAGTCTAAGTGCCCAATGATAGACAAATGGATAAAAGATGTGGTAAACACACACACACACAATGGAATATTTTATAGCCATAAAAAAGGATGAGATCTTGCCACTTGTAATGACGTGGATGGACCTAGAGGGTATTATGCTAAAGGAAATAAGTCAGACTAAAAAAGATAAATACCATATGATTTCACTCACGTGTGGAATCTAAAAACTAAAACAAATGAATAAACAAACAAAAAGCAGAACTGAACCTATAAATACAAAGAACAGACTAAAGGTTGTCAGAGGAAGGGGGCGAGAGGATCGGCAAAATGGGTGAAGGGGAGTGGGAGATATAAGCTTCCAGTTATGGAATAAATAAGTTATGGGAATAAAAAGTACGGCACAGGAAACATAGTCAAAGATATTGTAATAGCGTTGTATGGTGACCAATGGTAGCTACATTTGTGGTGAGGATAATGTAAGGTATAGAGAAGTTGAAACACTATTTGTACCCCTGTAACTAATGTGACACTGTATGTCAACCATACCAAACTCCCCAGCCAAACCCAAAGCCATTATAATGGTCTACAAGACCCCTTAAAATCTAGCCCCGTTTTATCTCTCCAACTTTGTCTCCTACCATTCTATTCCTTGCTCACTCTAATCCAGCCCCACAGGTTTTCTTCTTCTTCCCAGAATTTGCCCAGGCATACTTGGGTCTCTTTGCCTTTGCAGGGACTTTTTCCTCTTTCTGGAATCTTTCCCTCTTATATGTGAACATGACTTCCTCTATCCTTCAAGAATTTGCTCAAATGTCCCCTTTTCAGGGAGGCTTTCCCTGACTATCCTATTTAAATTGTATCCCAACATTTCCCATTCTTTTTCCCTGCTTTATTATTTGTCACACTATATATGTTATTAATTTATTCTTTTAATTTCTGTTTCCCCAAGTAGAATGTTGCATGGGCAGTGAATTTTGTCTGTTTTACGCACTGTCTGTTCCTAGCCTAAAACATTATCTGGCACAAGATAGGAAAATTATTAGTCCATCTAAGGAATTTCAGTGATAGGAGATCTTCTGGGCTATATTCTTCCTTGCTCGTGTCTTATGGGATAAAGTAAATTTGATTTCTTGATGTTCTCCTTGAGGTGAGGAAAGACCTTCCTAAAAAACTTTCAGCAAAATTCTCACTGTCAAGAATTCTGACCGATTGCTGATTAAGAGAGCAGGGGCTGAGAATACCTTTGGTTTAACCAGACTCACCTTAGAGCTGAGGGTAGGGTCAGCTTCCCTTGAGGCATATAGAGGGGCCATACTGAAGAAATCAGGGTTCTACAGGGAGAAAATGCTGAGCTAGCAGCCAATAGTGTCCACTACAGACATCTTAAAGTGGAAGTCCTGGCTGTACAGATATGAGCAAAGTTATTTTCTCACATTTCCTCAACGCTAGAATCTAGCAATTAAAAAAAATTACGAACCTGACAACTGAAAAATTATATCTCACTTTTTGAAAAAATGTTTCTTTATTTTTGAGAGAGAGAGAGAGAAGCAGAGACAGAGGGGGACAAGGGATCCAAAGTGGGCTCTACACTGACAGGAGACAGTCCAGTGCTGGGCTCGAACTCAAGAAACGTGAGATCATGACCTGAGCCGAGGTTGGACACTTAACTGTTTGAGCCACTCAGGCACCCCTATATCTCACTTTTAATCTTAATTTCTCTGACTACTACTGAGGTGGAACACATTTTCATTTGTTAATTAATCATATATTTTTCCTCTTTTTAAGATTACCTGGGCATATTCTCTGCCCATTTTTCTCTATTGGATTGTTTACCTTTTGCTTGTTAATTATTAGGAGGTCTTTATTCCATATATAATCCTTTGTTATATGTATCGTAAATACTTTATTCTAATCTATTGCTTCTCACAACTTTGTTTATGGGCTTTTTGGGGGTCATACATAGGTTTTAAATTGCACGTGTTCAAAGCTATCAATAGTTTGATTTTTTAGTTTCTAGGTTTTGTCTTTTTTTTTACATGTAATTTTTTAAAATTTAAATTTTAGTTAACATACAGTGCAATATAGGTTTTGTCTTAACAGAGCTCGTCCTACTCCAACGTCATAAAAATATTTTCTTTTTTTTTTTTTTTATAAAAATATTTTCCTCTAGGGGCACCTGCATGGCTCAGGTCATGATCTCATGGTTTGTGGCCCTGTGTAGGGCTCTGTACTGACAGCACAGAACCTGCTTGGAATTCTCTCTCCCTCTCTCTCTCTGCCACCATCCCACCCCCGCTTGCATGTGAGCATGCTCACTTTATCCCTCTCAAAATAAACAAACAGTAAAAAAGCCTATTTTCCTGTATATCTAATGGTTTAAAATATAATCTTCATGATATCTAAATTTGCTTTTCTGGACTCTCCATTCTATTCCATTTATTTGTCTATTTGCCCCCAACATCAAGCTCCTTTAATTTCTTAGCATGCTTTGGTTTTAGGAGATTTTAGAAGATATTTTACCTTCATTTTTCTTCACTGTTCTCACCTCCAAATATATTTTAGAATTAGCTTTTAAGTTTTTGTTTGGCGCCATCTTGAATTACAGATTAATGTGAGGAGAATTGTCAGCCTTACCATACTGAGTCATTCCATCCATCACTGAAACAATGTTTTACTACTTTCTTCATATAAATCTTACATAATTTTAAAGTTAATATTTTATATATTTCATGTAATATATTTTTATATTCCTTTTTGCAATTGTGAACGGTATTCAAGATATCTTCTAAGTGGTCATTGTTACTGCACTAAACTTACCAGGGCTAGTAATTTTTTTAGTTATTTCTTTTGGATTTTCAAAGTAGATAATACTATTTATATATCATCATTTTTCTCCTCCTTTATAACATTTATAGTTCTTATTATTATTTATTATTATTATTATGTTATTATTTCTTACTGTATTGCCTAAGATAGTACAATCTTGAATCCTGAGACATATTCCTGACTTTAATGGGAATACTTCTAGTGTTTCATTACTGATTTTGGTGTAATGTGAAATGCAGACATAAATATTCTTTATTAAATTGTGGAGGTTTACCTCTTCTTAGCTTACTAAGAATTTTAACAAAAAATATGTGTTGTTGAATTTTATTTTTTAAAAATTTAAAATTATTGAGATGAATATGTTGTTGTCCTCCTTTACTGTTAGAGTGAGTTACATAAAGTTCTAAATGTTAAATTATCTTTTCCTGAAGCTATTTCTATTCTTTTAATCTTTTGCTATATATTTACTTCTGAACATACCACATGTTTTTATATATTGTGTCATTATCATTCACTTGTAAATATTTTATTATTTCTTCTTAACCCAGAAATTATTTAAAAGATTTTAAAAACTTTAGCTAAGTAATTGGATTATTTCTAGCTATCAGTTTGTTATTGATTTCTGAATTTGTTGAAGTCATTATATTTCTGCGTAATTTCAGTTTTTCTTAGTAATTTATTAAGATTGTTCTCTGAAGCATAATATGTATTAAATTTAAAAAAAACAAATAATTGCATTTGCACTTGAGGTAAATGTGTATTCTTGAATTTGTTGGGTATGTATGTGTATACATATATATTTTGTTATATGTACCATTAAAACCTTATGTGTCTATTATTATTACTTTTTTGCTACTTTAGTCTTTGAATTCTAAGTCATTGGATTAACCTCTTCCACTAAGAGTATGGATTTAACAATATCTACTCACATTTCTAACAGTTTTTATTTCATATGTGTCAAAGCTGGATGGCTAGGTACATAAATTGTAATTTTTGTATCTTGATAGATTGTTCTATCTTTGTTCTGTTTATAATGTTCTGTTTATAATGTGAATCTTTCTCTTTGCCCAAATTAATAATTTTAGCCCCCAAGTATGAGTTATTCCATGTTAAGAGTGCCTTACCTGGTCTTTCACTTTGTGAATTAGCATCTTTCTTAAATACCTATGTCCATCCCTTTATTTTAATTACACTGTGTCAATTTTGTTTTGGAAGTGTCTCTGAATATAGTAAGCAGGTAGATTAAAATAAAATATGACAATCTTTTAATAGAAAAATTAACATTTTGTATTCATTATGACTATTAAAATGTTTGGACATATTATCTACAACTATTAAATATTTAGAACTTATCTTTTAAAAAAACAATTTCCTTTTTTCTTTACCTTTACTTTGGAGTTGATTCAGTTTTATCCACTTTTTTTCCTTCCCTAGACATCTAAAAATTACATATTATATTTCTTTTCCTATATTGGATGACCATTAATTTTTTAAAACTCCTATGGTTTAAATGCACACCACTTTTTTCCTTTCTTAGAGACTTGAAAAATTATATATTGTATTTCTTTTCCTATGTTGGATGGCCATTAATTTTTTTAAAATCATATGTTTAAATGGATATACCCTCCCCTAGTAACATGCTACCTATCATTGACATTGCCTTTACCTTCAAATTTTATTGAACTCATTTGGAGTGTAGTTTACATTATTAGTAGTTTAAAAGATTTACATGACTGTAAGGATTTATACTTAGCCACATGTCTTATTGGTTTCTTTTCTTCTCTTATTTTGTTATTCAATGTCTTTCTCCTTAAATCTTTTTTGTTTTCTTTGAGTGCTTCCTTGAATGTTTCTTTTTGAAAGGATTTCTTAAAATGCCTTCATTTTATCCTTAATTTGATGGTCATTTGGCTGGACTTAGAATTCTGCATCATTCAACTGAGAAGGTGTATCTGAGTAAAGACTTAAAGATAGGGAGGATATCTGGGGAAAGGGAGTCCAAGCAAAAGCAATAGCAAGTGCAAATGCCCCAAAGCAGGAGTGTGCTTGGTGTGTTCCTGGAATACATATAAGTGTGATAATTTGCTTACTGTCTGCTTTCCAATAAGCCTGTAAAGTTTGACTATGTTTTATTTTCCATTGTAGACCCAGCATCTGTTGTTTTTGGTATATAGCATTTGCTCAGTGTTGGTTGAGTGAATGAATAACCCCAAATTTAATTAATTAATTAATCAATTAATTAATTTATTTATGAGGGAGAGAATGAGCAGGGGAAGGGCAGAGAGAGAGGGAGAGAATCTTAAGCAGGCTCCATGCCCAGCATGGAACCCAACACGAGGCTCAATCTCACAATTATGAGATCATGACCTGAGTCAAAATCAAGAGTCTGACACTTAACCAATTGAGCCACCCAGGCACCCCAACCGCAAATACAAAACAAAAGCACTAGATCATATCATTCAAGTTCACCATTATATTTTAACAGCAATAATAATAAAGAGCACATAACCATCTCTTGCAATATGGTGAACTCACTAAGGATTGAGCCAGGAATTAGTTATATTTGTCAATGAATATTAATATAATTTTTCAAGATAAAATAAAAATGGGGACTTGAGGAAATTGACTGCAATTTTTATAATTGAATTGGAGTACTTTATGTATAGTATATTCTCAGTAAAATTTGTCATAGTAGATGCTCAGTAAAATTTGTTGAGAGAATGTTAAGAATACCACCACTATTAAAAACTATGTGACTAGACCCATTTTTCAGATTTTTAGGTTGCCTTTTATAGTAACATGTGCAGATTTCCTCACATTATTCAATTTAATTTATTTCACTTTCAAAGTACCTTTACTTAACATTTTAAATTGAATGTTGAAAAGAATACAATAAGTACCTGATTCTCTGCTACCAACACACAGACACAGGTGCACACCAGGAATTATTTCTTGAAAATGCACTTATTTATAATAATCTACATTTTTCTCTTTCCTAACTCCCTCTTGATGCTTCTTACTGGAGATTATATTTGCTGTCTACAAACTATACTTTTCTCCCTTTAACCCAGCAATGAAATTCTGTATAAACAACAAACTAAAAATCATTCACAAGGAGAAGTAATGCTGTTATAGAAATTATTTCGCAGGGTCACTTTAGGATTTTAATACTCTATAATGAAATAATACTCCTTAGGTTTGGCTTCAGATAGCAGACGTCTGAAGGTCTGAATAAAGAGCTTTATACGATAATGAAAAACAAGAGCAGGGGTTTCACATAGGCCATACCTGATAGGCACTTCACTGGCAAACAAAAACAAACAAGTTTTAAAAGAAAGATGAAGAGTTGACAAATCCTCAATAGTCTTTCTAAAACCCATTCCTAAACATTTGTATTTCCTCTCTTGAGTCTTTAGATTACATGGGGTAGAGTTTGCTAATACTTCACATATTTGACAATTCTAAGAACTATAAAATTCTCCTCAAGGAGTAATCACACTAAATGTCTGGTTCCATGAAAAGAGTAGTTACTGCCTCATTGATTTCATATCTGACCACTACAATCACCAGGCAGATGTCTTTATTTCTACCAGGTACCATTTTCCCCATACACGTTTACAGTGTTTTCTAAGAAGGAAGGAAGGAAGGAAGGAAGGAAGGAAGGAAGGAAAGAAAGAGGGAAGAAAGGAAGGATGGAGAAAGGGAGGAAGGGAAGGGAGGGGGAGAGAGGGAAAGAGGGGAAAGAAAAGAATGAAAGAGAGAGAGGGAGGGAGGGAGGAAGGGAGGAAGGAAGGAAGGAAGGAAGAAGAAAAACATCCTCAGATTTTAGAACTACTGAATTTCCTTGAAAGAAGCAGGGACTGATGGTAGAAACATCTCTCAAAAGCAATACCAGTCTGTGAGTAAATTTATGAACAAAAGTACATTTTAAGTGACATAATATTATCAAACAGTTAACTGTTGCCCTCACTGGCTCCTCACCCCTGGTGCCCTGCCCTCCCTCCCTCCTGTCCCTTGATGGTGTTTGAAAGTCAAGAATGACCTGTCTATTGGGTACCTTTAAGAAGGTTCCATTTGTAATATTGCAGCAGTTCTCATGTGGGATTCAAATTTAGGTATCCCAGATGGGCCAGGAAGCAGCTTGGACCCCTTGAATCTAAACCTGCAGAAACTGAGGAGGGCAGAGGAGGTATTTCATGTCAGAAAGGAAATACATTCAAAGGATGGCAGGGCCCAGAGAGGTAGTATCACTGTATGCAGTAGGTCTGGTGTTAGAAAAACTTGTCCTTCTGGCCTACTCTGATTTCCTCACTGTTGCAAAAATGCAAGAAAGATTTCACTTTGCTTTTCACTCTGATTTCGGAAAACAGCAGGAATGCAACTAAGCACCAGTCTATTCAGCCTTGGGGAAAGCATGGGGGTGGTAGGACCCTGGTGCCTGAAGAACCCCCACACCATCTACAGTGGGCTGGGGCCATCAGACATTCTCAAGAGAGACTGTGGACAGTGATGCTTGATTTTCTGATTTTTAAAAAGAAACTGAAAATCCAGATTTTTTAAAATGTAGATTTTCCTATCAACTTATTTTTTTAAATAAACACTCCCTAGGTCGATAGTATGTCAAATGCACAGATTTTTGAATGAAATCTTGCATGTAGGCCACAGGTTTGCAGCCTCTGTAAGGCCAACAATTCTATCTCCATTTGGGATAAGGTGAGGATCAACAGCCCTCAGCAACAAAATTATAACTGCAACACTATCTCCTTTCTCCATTAACCACTATCTCCATATGTAATATTTTGAACAGAAAACAAGAACACAAGACAAAAGGCTTGGACTTACAAGGACAGAAAGAGAAAAACCCAGATTTGTTACATGGAAATATATCAAGGTTCTAATACAAATAATCACTAATTCTTGCTTTGTAAACGTATTACTTTTATGTCCAATACAGCCCATATTACTTTTAAAGTGCTGAAATTTGTCAGAGACGGATTATCAATGTGGTGAGATAATTTCTCTCCCTTGCCTTGTTAGGTTAAGTGTTAATCTCATAAATGCCTGCGTTTACATGTCAGATGCCTGTTGCAGAAAAACAAAACCGAAACCAAAGCCATAAAACACAGTTTCATTGAACACAAGTATAAAATTACAAAAGCAATTGATCTGAACACTAGTATTTAGTGACTCCCAGTTACAAGAAAAGATTTTAAAACAGAAAACCCAAAATACTATCCAAATACTATCAAATATCAAGTAAATCTTCAGTCATGGGCATTCACTGGCAAACTGTTAGTAATTCATTAATGAAAAGCTGAAACCCATAATCCTTTAGGCTCTTTCTTTCTGAACCAGTGGACCACTCAACAGACAGCAACATGTTTGCCCAACACTATGTTAAATTCTCTCTTCATTTTTTTTCTTAGCACCCTTTCCTCTTGCCTGTTTTCCAGGGCTTCTGCTGACATGTCACGGCGTTGGGATTCACTGTCAGTTTTACTGGCTTGGATTTTTTTTTCCCTCTTACCTCTTTTAAAGGGGCCTTGTGACAAGGGGGGGTGGGGGTGGACATAGAAACAAGCATGCTCCTTGATTTACCGCACCCAGCTTCACAGAGCCAACAATTCTTCAGCGTGTGCCTTCTTATGCACCAGTGCTCCACCTGACTGTGTTTTACCTGGTGCGTGACCTTCAGCTGAAAATTCCAGCAGCGTGTGCAACTTGTCTTTGGCAAATGAATTGTAAGTATGCCAGCTGCCAGATGTCTTCATTTTTAAAACACCTTCAAAACTGCTTCTGGCACAGTTCCACAAGCAAAACAGGCTAAGCTGTAACTCTAGTTTCCACGCTGAGAGCAAAAGAAGAGGGGGTGAGGGAAGCAGATGGAGGCAAGAGAAAAATGCATTTTGCCTTCACATTTTGAAAAAGAGTATATGTGAAGGTAAAAACAGAATTTGGCTGTCCTCATCAGTCAATATTTGGATGAAGAGTTATCTGTGACCTTTCATATGTTCAAAATGTACATGAATAGACACTTTAAATGATATAGTCATTTGAAATACGATGGTTTTGTGAGTCCAACAAAATAATGATGATATATTTTCCTAAAAAAGAAGACTTCTGGCTCATAAGGTAGTAAGTAGTTGTAAGCCTAGAGAGAGCTATCAAAAATTAAATATTTTTTTTTGTCTTCAACAATGCAGAATTTTCTTGCTCTCAACAGTAGGATTTTGAAGAGGGAGAGTCAAGAAGGAGCTTCCAGATGCCAGAGGATGGCCCTCAATTCCTATCCTGTCCAAAGTCTCCTTTCGAAACCTTCTGATGGTTTAAATAACTAAGATACGCACTATAAGGGGATGAATCTTTAAATTCATTGCAATAAGGCACATTGCAAACATTTAGAATGACTGGCATTTCCTAAAAATCTATGATGTCCGCATTACTTTGGAAGTAACTGAAGCCTAAGGAATGGACACTACTTAGATGATACAAGCAAGTCAAAATTATTGAAAAAATAGTGATACTGACAAGGTTTATAGAACAAAAACAGATATTCACACTTGAGCCTAGGGAAAAGTCAGAATATGGCAATTTAAGATCAAGTCAAATTGATTTAAAGAGACTTCTTTCAATCAGTATCTTTTGATAGCTCTCATAATAGAAATGAAGACATCCTATATGAACTACCTGATGGAATAAAATTAATAGTAAACTGCACAAGGAAAAGACCTGCCAATGACTTATATATTTTTTTCATTAAACTCTAAGTAAATTGTGGTATCCATCACATATTCATAATACATGAGCTTATATTTAATGACTAGACATCTACACTTTGAAAGAATATGGACATATATGGGGTGCCTGAGTGGCTCGGTTGGTTGAGTGTCCAACATTTGATTTTGGCTCAGGTCATGATTCCAGGGTCATGGGATCAAGCCCCGTGTTGGGCTCTGTACTGAGTGTGGAGTCTGCTTAAGATTCTCTCTCTCTCTCTCTCTCTCTCTCTCTCTCTCTCTGCTAGGTTTCTCTTTAAAATAATAATAATAAAAAAAGAATATGAACATGACTGAAAAGAAATGGGAACTATATATAGGAGACACACTGCAATGAAGCCCAAGAAGGGAAATGAAGGCTTACAGAGAGGACATGTGCTTACAAAAGTAAGTGAGAGGCACTGGTCATAAAAGATATATGCCACTGGTAAAATTATAAAAACAAGAGTTTGCTTTTCTGACTTCTAATTCTATAGTCCTTCACACATATCTTTCAGTTAATTACAGTGTTCTCTGAACATGCCTTTCCCCTCCCCACCTTCATGGATGGCAAGAGCATAAGAATTTTTTCTATCTTTACCATCCATTCCTATTTATTGAATTCTTGTCCATCCCTTAAGCTTTGGCTCAGATGTAAGCATTTCCATGAACTTTTCCCAATCTCCTCCACCTCCATTGAAAGAAAGCTCTTTCCTATGTTATTCTCATAGTGTTACTCTTTGCTTTTTATGCTCTTATCTGTCTCCCTGTGTAGACTATGAGCATCTTGAAGACTGAAATCATGTCTTATATGCTTTAAAGCCCCAAAATACCTAGTACACCATGCACATGCTAATGTCTCCATAAGTACCAGAATAGAACTGGATGCCTTCTAGTCTTTGGGTCAGTCAGCAGTACCCTCGTCCTGTCTTCTCTCTATAACGAATCACACAGTAGTCCTTTTTTATGTCTTAAACCTAATTTCTCAAATAGATTCTATTTTTATTTCATTTGTTCTATTTGGTCCATTATTAATTTGTGGGTAAACAATGTAATGGATAATATGAAATGTGGCTTCCAAGTAACATATATCAGATTTTAAAAGAAGTGAGGACCTTAATTTAAACAGTACTGGAGTAGGTAGAAAGATAAATTTTCTGGGTCTTTCAGTGCTCTCAATTCATAACTGAACAATTACACACAGAGCTATGCATGAACACATATAAAGAAGAGTAAGATTAAAAGGCAAGAAAAAAATAATTAAAAAAATACATTACAAAGAAAATAAACTAATGGTTAAATGTATACCAAAAGTATTTGAAAACCAAAAGTATTAAAAATACATCTCCTAAAAGTTTCTCCCAAACTGAGAAACATAAGCTTCTTGAAACTGGTGGCTTTTTTTTTTAAACAGTCCACTCATATTTTACTTTGGCTCCAAGTTTCCCTGAAGGGCATGAGCATATCACTCTGAAACCTCATAAAAATTGCCAAAGGGAGTCTGGCCTGAGCTTCGTGAATGCTGCTCTAACTGATGGGACTGAAGGAGAACCTTGGCAGCAGCTAGGAGAAAAAAAGACACCCAGAAATTAAAATTGAAGTTAATTATAGTACTTACAGATTTTCCCCTAGACCTGATTCTTGGTGTTCAACAAAGAAGAAAAGCTCTCAATACAACTTCAACATGACAATGACATCACTACACCTAAGCCTGTTCTTGGGGACTGGGGAGGGGCAAGACTTGAAGATATTCCTGTCACTAAAGCTGTTTGGGCCCTGGGGGTGTTTAAGAGGACTTCATTCAAGGCTAGTGACAGAAAATGGATCAAGAATGATCTTACTCATGTCCAAATAGATAGTTTTATTTTTCCCAAATCCAGAAACCTCAATTGAGCTTTATTCTCCCAGACTTTAGGGGTGCTCTGTTGGGATATGATTTATGTGATTAGTAGATAAGCAATTGTTGTCCTAGGAACCCTCATCAGAGTTGTTTTTTTTTTTCCTTTTAATTCTGTGCAGTTCAGAGTCTGATGATCCAGACTAGGGAGGCAGCACCTAATATTTAACCAGCTGTTTGAGCTGAAGCGACTTAGCTGTGCTCTCTGAGCCTGTGTGTCTTCATCTCCAGAATGAAGAGAACTATACCCGCTTCATACCACTGCCATGGGACTCTATAAGAATTTTATCAATATCTTAAAGAGTACAAAATAGACACAAAATATACTTATTATAGACAACTTTAGCTACCTGGACATATATTTCCCCAAGAGCACAGTATTTGCTAAATCATTGATTTGACATATTTCCAATCATATCACCTGAAAAAGCTTAGGAAATAATATCATTCTGGACTTTATTCTGTCCCAAAAGGAAGAAATTATTGGCAAACTATCATGGGGCAAAGTGAGCCAAGCAATGTTGGGATTAGATGGGATAATCTAGACCCTTGCAACACAAAGTAGGTGTTAGGACCAGCAACACTGCATAATTTAGAAGCTCATTAGAAATGCAGAATTCCAGGCCCCACCCAGACCTACAGAATGAGAATCTGCACTTTAACAAGATCACCTAGTGATTTGTATGCACACTACCATTTGAGAAAGCACTGTTTAGAATTCAGAAAAATTGATTTTTAAAAGTTAAGATACAAGATCAGGATTATTCTTGATCTTAACAGATCTTAACAGAGAAGATTCATTCAAAAAGGAAAGAAAATCCTTAAGACCAAGAAAATTGTCTCCTTGGCACAGGAGAAATGAGCATTTAAAATTAAAAGAAAAAAATATGGATGTCTGGGCTTTCTGATGAGCTCAGATTTTAAAACAAATTTGAAGAAGATGGAAGGAGGGTGTGGCAAATTAAAGATGGCCACAAATTCTTTTCTACTCTTTTTATTAAGAGGTGGAAACTAATCTTTTCCCCTGAATATGGGCAGGAGTTAGTCATTAAGTCTAGTTGATGTTTTCTAAATATGTTTTAATTTTGCTCTTCCATTTCCTCTCTTGGTGCTGACTTGGTTCAGGCTTTATCATCTCTTATCTATACTAATGAGAAAGCCTCCCAACTGGTCTTGTTGCTGTCAGGCTGTTCATTTTTTTTAAAGTTTTTATTTTAATTTCAGTGTAGTTAACATACAGTGTTATATTAGTTTCAGGTGTACAATACAGTGAGTCAACAATTCCATACATCACCCGATGCTCATCATGACAAGTACACTCCTTAATCCCCATCACCTATTTAATTTATCTCCCCCACCTCCCCTCTGATAACCATAAATTTGTTCTCTATAATTAAGAGTCTGTTTCTTGGTTTGTCACTCTCTCTTTTTCCCTCTGCTCATTTGTCTTGTTTCTTAAATTCCACATGTGAATTAAATCATATGGTATTTGTCTTTCTCTGCCTTATTTCACTTAGTATTATACTCTCTAGCTCCATCCACGCCATTGCAAAGGCAAGAATTCATTCTTTTTTATGGCTGAATAATATTCTACTGTGTATATATACCATATCTTCTTTGTCTATTCATCAATCATTGGACATTTGGGCTGCTTCCATGTCTTGGCTATTGTAAATAATTCTACTATAAACATAGGGGTGCATGTATCCTTTTGAATTAGTGCTCTTGTATTCTTTGGGTTAAATACCCAGTAGTGTGATCGCTGGATCGTATGGCAGTTCTATTTTTAACTTTTTGGGAAACCTCAATACAACATCAGTTTGCATCAGTTTGCAATAGGGCACAAGTGCTTCTTTTTCTCCATATCTTCATCAATATTTGTTGTTTCTTATGTTGTTGATTTTAGCCATTCTTAACTGTGTGAGGTGATATTGTTTTGATTTGCATTTCCCTGATGATAAGTGATGATGAACATCTTTTCATGTGTCTATTGGGCCTCCGGATGTCTTCTTTGGAGATATGTCTGTTCATGTCTTCTGCCCATTTTTAATTGAATTATTTGTTTTTTGGACTTTGATAAGTTCTTTATAGATTTTGGATACTAAAGCTTTATTTGATGTGTCATTTGCAAATATCTTCCATTCCATAGGTTGTCTTTTAGGTTTAAAAAAAAATTTTTTTAATGTTTATTATTGAGAGATGGAGAGACACAGAGCGTAAGCAGGGGAGGGGTAGAGAGAGGGGGAGACGCAGAATCTGAAGCAGGCTCCAGGCTCTGAGCTGTCAGCACAGAGACCGATGTGGGGCTCGAACTCACAAACTGCAAGATCATGACCTGAGCTGCAGTCAGTCACTTAACCAACTGAGCCACCCAGCGGCCCCTATCTTTTAGTTTTATTGATTGTTTCCTTTACTGTGCAGAAGGTTTTTATTTTGATATATTCCCAATAGTTTATTTTTGCTTTTGTTTCCCTTACCTCAGTAGACATATCTAGAAAAAAAGTTGCTATAGCTGATATTAAAGAATATCAGCCTGAGTTCTCTTGTAGGATTTTTATGGTTTCAGGTCTCACATTTAGGTCTTTAATCCATTTTGAATTATTTTTGTGTATGGTATAAGAGAGTGGTCCAGTTTCTTTCTTTTGCATGTTGTCCAGTTATCCGAACTTCAACACTTTGTCGAAGAGACTATCCTTTCCCACCGGATATTCTTTCTTGCTTTGTCAAAGATTAATTGACCAGGGGTGCCTGGGCAGCTCAGTTAGTTAAGCATCTGACTCTTGATTTCAGCTAAGGTCATGATCTCATTGTTTGTGAGTTTGAGCCCCACATTGGGCTCTGTGTTGGCAGTGTGGAGCCTGCTTGGGAATCTCTGTCTCTTTCTCTAACTCTTCCCTGCTTTCTCTTTCTCTCTCAAATAAACATTTAAAAAAAGATTAATTGACCATATAGTTGCAGGCTTATTTCTGGGTTTTCTATTCTGTTTCACTGGTCTATGTGTATATTTTTGTACTAGTACCATACTGTTTTGATTATTACAGCTTTGTAATATAACTTGAAGTTCAGAATTGTGATGCCTCCAGCTTCACTTTTCTTTTTCAAGATTGTTTTGGCTATTAAAGGTTTTTTGTGGTTCCACACAAATTTTAGAATTGTTTGTTCTAGTTCTACGAAAAATGCTGTTGGTATTTTCATAGGGGTTGCATTAAACATGTAGATTGCTTTGGGTAGTAAAGACATTTTAACAATATTTGTTCTTTCAATCCATTAGCATGAAGTGTCCTTCTATCTCAGCCATTCATTTTAAACAAAGAATTGACTTAATACAGATACAATGGGTGAAAGAATGAATGGAAATTTATAAGCTGAGTATATTACTTCATGAGCTAATGACCTTCCTGTCACTGGAAATGTTAAAACACTGAATGAGTGTACATCTTGTCACATTTTATAAAGGCAACCATTTTTTTCTCCTGCTGTAGAATGATACAATTTTATTTTAAGGTAGATTAATTTTAATTTTTTTTAATTCTCAAGTCAGCTAAATACAGTGTAGTCTTGGCTTCAGGAGTAGATTCCTGTGATTCATCTCTTATATACAATACCCAGTGCTCATCCCCACAAGTGCCCTCCTTAATGCCCATCACCCATTTAGCCCATCCCCCCCATCCATCACCCCTCCAGTAACCCTCAGTTTGTTCTCTGTATTTAAGAGTGTCCTATGGTTTGCCTCCCTCTCTGTTTTTATATTATTTTTCCTTCCTTTCCCTTACTGTTATCTGTTAAGTTTCTCAAATTCCACATATGAGTGAAACCATATAATATCTGTCTTCCTCTGACTGATTTATTTCACTTAGCCTAATACCCTCCAGTTACATTCACGTTGCTGGAAATGGCGAGATTTCATTCTTTCTCATCGCTGAGTAGTAAAAAGCAATCATTTTTACCAACATTTTTAAATGTTTATTTATTTTTGAGAGAGAGAGAGAGAGAAAGACAGAGCATGAGTGGGGGAGGGGCAGAGAGAGAAGGAGACAGAGAATCTGAAGCAGGGTCCAGGCTCTGAGCTGTTAGCACAGAGCCCCAGGCGGCGCTTGAACTCACGAACCGTAAAATTGTGACCTGAGCCGAAGTCAGATGCTTAACCGACTGAGTCACCCAGGAGCCCCAAAGCAACCTTTCTTAAAGTCTTGATTTGACTCTATTTTTACATCATTAAGATCCTCTTATTCCAATATGAATTCAGAGAGCACATTGGAATTGTGTGTAAATTCTGAAAGGGTCTACCTGACGTTATATATGCATTGATCAAAACATTTCTTTACATTCTAGGAGGGAACAACGAAGAATGAGCAAAAGAAGGCCTTATAAGAAGTGAAAATATTTAAAAAAATTTTTTTAAATGTTTATGTGTTATTTTGAGAGACAGAGTGTGAGCAGAAGAGGGGTAGAGAGAGAGGGAGACACAGAAGCCAAAGGAGGCTCCAGGCTCTGAGCTGTTAACACAAAGAGCAACACAGGGCTCAAACTCATGGACCGTGAGGTCATGACCTGAGCTGAAGTCGGACACTTAACCGACTGAGCCACCCGGGCGCCCCAAGAAGTGAAAATATTTACAGGCATTTTTAGTTTTGTTATTTTTATTGTTTAATTTTGCTACTATTATTGTTAATCAAAGTATTACAAATGGAGAGAAACCTGCATGTTCCTTTTCTAATACAAAGTCTACTTTGTACGTTGCATGTGTGTACATGTATGTGTGTTTATTCCTTCCAGAACTCATCCATACACAGACACATACTGTTTGCCAATAGCAGCATGTATGTTTCACATCTTGCTTTTACAGATACATCATAATATCTTCTATGAAGTTACATGGCTTTGAAAATCATCATCTGTTTGTTTCATCTCTTTGACCTACCACAGCTTTACTCACCATTCCTCATTCATTTATGTTTTGAGCATTTTTTTTTTAATTTTTAAAATTTTAAAACATTTTTGAAATTTGTTTTAATTTTAGCTTCCAATTTTTCTGGTTTTAAAGTTGCTAGGAACAACCCAGTGCTTATAGCAACTTCCTTCTTCTGAACCGTGTTCTCAGACTAAATTCCAACTAGTGAGATTACTGGTCCCAAATATTTTAATGTTCAAGTCTATACTGTCAGCTGTGTTTTCACAGCCCTCCCATCCCCACCTCAATGAGCATTTCAAGGAAACCTCAACAGCATTAAATCTTATGTGAAAAAATATATTTTTTGCCAATTTGCCAGACAAAAAGATAGCATCTTATGATTGTTTTATTTTGTTTCTAATTAGGATGGACATTTCCCCCCATTTCTTGTTAGTAATTCCCTTTTTTGTTGTTGTTGTTTGAATTGCCTGTCTGCTGTATGTTTGTGTGCCTGTTTGTTATGTATACATGTATTAAGACATTGAGTATTAAAACACCTACAAGATTATCAGTTGATGAAACATCTGCTTAACTGGCATCAATTAATTGATGCCAGCCACAGAAAATTATGACTCACATTATGGGCTTCACAAACCTATGACTGGAAGATACTTTTCCTTTTTGGAGTGACTAAGTTCACTATAGATCAGGACCTGTCCTGGTCACTAAGGATACCACCATGACCCCTGATCCTTTCTAATTCCCATCCTCTACAGAGCAGATGTGAGGCCACTCACTCACTTCCCCAACCCTGCTCACTCTACATGGATCCATCCTCTGGGGAAAAGTGTCCCAGAGCTATACCTTTGATAAAGAGCTAACGGAACAACACAAAGACAGACACAGCAAGGAAGAGAGATAGCAATGTAGTGACAATGGCCAATGAGATAGAGGCCTGAAAGGAAAAAGATGTGTCTAATTGTCTATTTCTTCTAGATTATCTAGCAGCTGGTGCAGAACTTCTATACTACTCTTCAGTTGGATACCTGTTCACTATGTAATCTAACCTCCTTGGACTTCAGGAATTGGAGTAGATGATTTCTAAGATCCCTTCCTGTTCTGTTATTCTTAACCCTATTCTGTACAGATGTAACATGGAGGTTATGTCCATAAGAAATGAACCTATGTATTGATAGGGTCAATATTGTTTTTTTTAATTCAGATATAATTGACATATAACATTATGTTAGTTTCAGGTAGGTAGGCCACTTTCTGACAGAAAAATTTCTGGATAAAACTATATGTGAATTTCCAATTCTGTTAAGACACAATCAAATTGCCATTTCAGAGGTTTGCACCAATTTGCACTTCCACTACCAGCATTAGAGTTTTTGCTTCTCAGTGTGCTTTTTCTAAACTTTTATTTTAAGTGTTTTTATGTATTTATGTATTTATTTAGAGTGTGCATGAGCAGTGGAGGGGGAGAGAAAGAGAGCGGGAGAGAGAGAATCCCAAGCAGGCTCCAGGAAAATATGACTTGAGCCAAAATCAAGAGTCAGATGCTTAATCAACTGAGCCACCCTGGTGCCCCTTTGCTTCTTGATATGCTTTTGAACCTTGAGTATTATCATGCCTCTTAATCTATGCAGGTATATCACTGCTAGAAATTATCTATTGATATTCTTGCACAACTGTGTCAAGATACAAGTGTAAGGATGCTCACTATGGCACTGTGTATACCAGCAGGAAGATAGAAACAGCCTCTGTGCCCCTAAAGAGAGGCTAAGTTAAGTGAATTATAGTGAAGTCATTAAAAAATGCAAGGTTGTTAAAAAGAATGAAATAAATCTGTACATGCAATATGATGAGTTCTAATGTATACCACTAAGTGAAGAAGATAAGGTTCAGAATAGTGTGTATGGTATGATCCGGGGAATAATAAAAAATTATAGATCTGGCCTATGATAGACTTTTGTTCAGGGAAAGTAAACACAAAATACTATTAACTATAGTGATCTTTGGGGAGAGTAACACTGCTTGGTGGGAGTGGGATGTGAAGAGGATGGTTTCACTTTAGTCTCTTTCTTCACTGCTTGGGCATTAAAAAAATTTTTTTTAATGTTTGTTTGTTTTGTTTCTGTAGTTACTTTTATTTCCGTAAAATAGATCATCCTAAGTGGAGATTTTTTTTTTTCTATTAAGAAGTTTTTTTTAATTTTTAAAATTTACATCCAAGTTATAGTTAGCATATAGGGCAACAATGGTTTCAGGACTCACGCATGCAATGTTTATTTTCTGCACGCATGCAAGCAGGGGAGAGACAGAGAGAGAGGGAGGGAGACACAGAATCTGAAGCAGGCTCCAGGCTCTGAGCTGTCAGCACAGAGCCTGATGCAGGGCTTGAACTCAAGAACCAGGAGATTATGACCTGAGCCTGTCATTTAACTGACTGAGCTACCCAGGTGCCTCTGCCTGAGTGTTTTTATCAAGTGCATAGCTCACTTTACAAAACAGTGTAAATACAATCTTTTTTTTAAAATTTTTTTTAACGTTTATTTATTTTTGAGACAGAGAGAGACAGAGCATGAACGGGGGAGGGGCAGAGAGAGAAGGAGACACAGAATCGGAAGCATGCTCCAGGCTCTGAGTCATCAGCCCAGAGCCCGACGCGGGGCTCGAACTCATGGACCGTGAGATCGTGACCTGAGCTGAAGTCGGACGCTTAACCGACTGAGCCACCCAGGCGCCCCTACAATCTTTGAATGTAATGATAACTAATTCCTCCAAATGAATATATATATATATATATATATATATATATATTTTTTTTTTTTTTTTTAATGTAGATCTTATCAAGTAATGGTTTGATAGAAATAGACTAAAGAGGTACCTGGGTAGCTCAGTTGGTTAAGTGTCTGCGTTCGGCTCAGGTCATGATCTCTCAGTTTGTGAGTTCCAGACCTGCATCAGGCTGTCTGTTCTCAGCATAGAGCCTGCTTCAGATCCTCTGTCCCCCTCTCTCTGTGCTCCTCTCCCACTTGGCACTCTGTCTCTCTCAAAATAAATAAATAAATAAACTTAAAAAAAAAGAAATAAACTAAAAATACCCTCCATTTGCTAACTCACCAAAGCGGGGGTTTGGCGGGGGGGAAATGGGAGAAAGAAAGGACACTGTGGAAAACACATTCTCCTATTTAAAGATTTAGCCTTACCTTTCTTTTCAATTGTGATTTTGTAGATGAAAAGTATGTAGACCTTGCAAGAGTAAGACTGTTATCTTACTGTTTGGGGGGTTGTAAAATCTTCCCAAACCCTCATGTTTGAATTATAAAAACTCAAATTATTCAGGCTTATTTAATTAGGGAGCAATTAGTTTTTAATAGGATTCTTCAGTGTAAAATAGAATTTATACGAGGTTTCCTTTAATTAGTCATCTGACATATTTAAAGAGTGTTTAGTTTGCAAAAATGTGCTTCTATAGAACTCAGTTGTAAAAGCTGTGTGGCACACCTATAACAGGTGCATGGGAAGACACCCTCATGTGATAATGTGCTGAGACATTACTAACGAACCAAGTGGTATCTGGATGTTTGGGCAAGCAATTCACTCATGTGAATTCTTTTTAAGACTAGGTCCCAGTGTTATTACTTACACAGTGCATGGCAAAGTACTGTAAAAAATGTGAAAGGTGCATTAGGAACCTAAGAGCCTTATTTCTTGGGAACTTCAGACCTGAGACAATATGTTTAATAGATAAAAGACCATCTTAGAATATATGATGCCATGTATGTAACATTAGATACTTATTCTATATGTTAGTTATTGTATATTATATATATGTATTTCCTCACACACTGTGTGTGTGTATATGTATACAAATACAATATAGAAAAAATATAGAAATAAATGCTGAAACACTCCTAAAGAATTGGACTGACATGGTAGGAATGAGGAGTCACTTTTGGTTTTTATGGTGTACTTTATATGCTTCTGTTTTGTTTTTTTTTTTAATGTGTATTTATTTTTGAGAGAGAGAGAGAGAAAGAGTGCGAGAGGGGGAGGGACAGAGAGAGACGGAGACACAGAATCTGAAACAGGCTCCAGGCTCCGAGGTGTCAGCACAGAGCCTGACACGGGCCTTGAACTCATGAACTGTGAGATCATGACCTGAGCCGAAGCTGGGCACTTAACCAACTGAGCCCCCCAGGTGCCCTTATATGCTCCTGTTTGATTTATGAGTTTCTAAAGTACACATGTTGCTTTAATATCTAAAAGCAAATAAAGACTAATAAATAACGAGACAGAGACCAAGATGCTAATACTGAGTCATTTATCCAAGTTTATAACAAAATGGTTGAATTGGTTGAGTTTGTACTTTTCTGAATTAATGTAGACACATTTAAGTTAGGATCCTTACCTAACGTCCAGTATAATCACAAACATTCAGGACTGCCTCTATTTTCTTTAGCATAGGTCAAAGTCTAAAAGAAAGCTTCAGGGCATGGATAATCTACCAGCAGTCCTTTACCTTTTACCTTTTACCTTTTACCTTTTTACCAATGTTTTTAAAAGGCAATGAATACACTATCAGAGAATTCCACCAATTATTGATTGCAGTTTAGTATGCAAAAAAAAAAAAAAAAAAGTCATTGTCTTATCCACTGTTTCTAAAGGTGCTCTCCAGGGTAACAGGTATTCTTTGAAGAAAATGTAAATGTGTGGGTAAATATGTTTGAAAAACACTGGATTTAACAATATCAATCAATTTAAAAAAATTTTTTTAATGTGTATTTATTCTTGAGAGAGAGACAGACAGAGACAGAGTGTGAGTGGGGGAGGGTCAGAGAGAGAGGGAGACACAGAGACAGAGTGTGAGTGGGGGAGGGTCAGAGAGAGAGGGAGACACAGAATCTGAAGCAGGCTCCAGGCTCCGAGCTGTCAGCACAGAGCCTGACGCGGGGCTCAAACTCACAATCTGTGAGATCATGACCCGAGCCGAAGCCGGACGCCTAACCGACTGAGCCACCCGGGTGCCCCAACAACTGTTTTTTTTTATAGCCAGACTTCTCTAATAACGCAAGATCAGGAAGATGAGGTCTGCAGAGTCTCCCAAACTATTTGAAGACAGTCATATACTGAAGGCCAGTCTAGTGGCTGCACATTGTGGAGGCATCAGCTAATGTTTGATGAATGAAGGAAATGGCAAGAGGAAGTTAAGGTGAGGAAAAAGAGAGAGTACATAGTACTCAGAGTAGATAGTACATGGAGTGTATCATTATCATTGTCCTACTTCCCTGAAGCTTTGTACTGTCTAAATCATTATAATGAGTATTGATTTCAGAGTCTAAATTTTGGGCAAATGAAATTAATTTCTACCATAAATCACCTACTGGGGTTGTAAAAGGAAAGACAGCTTCCCCAGGCCCTGACCTTAAAGAGTTTGATTCAGATGATGTAAACTGGGATCCAGGAAGTATATTTCTAACAAGCAGGTAATTCTAATCCTTGTGATTTAAGAATTAGGTTGACAAACATTGATTCATGAAAATAAAATTTAGATAGTTTATATATAGGCTAAAAATGAAATGGGACAAATGAATTTACTTCCAAATGATCAGGTTTTTCAAAGTGGAACACATCCAAATAGGAACCAATATCATCTTGAGGATGGTTTAAACAAGCAAATGATCTAATTGCAAATGAAAAATCAAATGTTTGAAGACCTCACCTTCATAGTAAAATTTATCATTCTAATCTCATTATGTCCTACAAACCAACTTAGCCACAAAGCTTTGGCCCATGTTTATTCTTTGCTCTTAGTCTGGGATCACAGTTCTTACAACTGAATTCACAGCACTTCAGAGTTAGTTAAAGCCTTCACTAGCTCCAACTGAAGTGGTTCAGGGTAATAAAGAATCACATTCAGGTGTGCCTCCTGGGTCTGCCACTTATTAGTTGTATGGTTTTGATAGAGTCACTGAATCTCTGTAGATCTCAGTTTTCTCATCTGTAAAATAGACTATTATTTGCATTTATATCAAATAGTTATTGTTAGGATTAAATTAAATGAAGTAATTTATTTAAAGTGCATTATGTAGTAGCCATTTATGCACTGAGATACTGCCTTCTATCTGTGGGATTTTTTTGGTTTTGGTGCTTGTCGAAAATGCTAATTAACACGTTCTTTTGCCTAACATTGAGGAGCAATGTGGTATGTTACACAATATTATGTATTTGTTATTAATAAATATTTCCCATTTTTAAAATTATTGATGAGAATCTAACAAAGGACTTAGAATGAAGCCTACTTTTGGAATAAATCTGGAGGACAGTGTGATTTCAAATATTTTATTCATTGACCCCATGACCTATGAAAATGCCCTGTTCAATCCAGTAATTTAGTAGGTTTGGTAACATTTTCCACACTTCCTGTCCTATGTGGAAGTAGGGCAAAAGTTGTTTGTTAACTTTTGTGTCCTCATCTGAAAAATGCAGTCTTTGTAGCATCAAAACATAAACACAAACTAACGATTTTATATTAATGGCATCTTGTAACTTCCTCCTAAACCCTTTTCCTCAATAGACCCCAGTGTATAATTGATCTTCCCCAATCTTAAGATGTAGAAATAACCAGTAAAAACCCATAAACAATTCAAATATTCAGTCAATGGAGTAAAAAATAATCTCAATTCTCTTTGTCTCTCTCTTATTAGGAGTAATTACCTGGGGATATATGTGTATATACATACATCTCCACACTGAAAGGGAGTCAAGATTGTGCCATGACTAAAGGTCTTGGTGATTCAATGACTATATATGAATGATTACTCAAATTTCAACCAACATAAGCCCTTCTTATTCACTAGATCCTTCCAGCCATGTGGAGAGGTAAACTTAAAGTGAAGACATAAGAGGGCAATCACAGAGAGGCAGGAATTATTTCAGATTCAAATCCATGTAATTCACCATTAAGCCAATTTAACTTCCAAAATATTAGGTTATATTCAATATCATTGATTTACAGCTTAAATAGCATGCAAAATGCTACATTGAATTCACACTATTATAGGAAAAAAATCTAAAAAGAAAGTGCTTTTAATTCACATATCCAGCATATACAAGACTCATCTATAGATATATGTAATTTAAATCATTAGTGCTTGAACTTGATAATTACAGAATAGGTTGTTCATCTTGTTCTCTTGACTATAGTCCCCTAAAGCCAATCTAAACTAACAAAAACTGATCCATTAAAATATGCATTCTCCTAGACATTTTCATCTGCTTCTCAACAAACTCTTAAGTCAGTTTGGTGAAAGTATACCAAGTCTGTATACTTTTCATATATCCAGACTGTGCCTCAGGAGAGCCTTCAAAATGAAAAGGAAACACCTAAATGAGTGGTTCATCCACCTTGGTTGCACACTGGAATCACTGTGGAGCTTTAAAAATATCAGGTATCTTGAGCCACCCCGAGATTTGATGTAATCAGTCTGGAGTATAACCTAGCCACTGGGATTTTAAAAAGCTTCCCAGCCAAGGTGGAGAGCCACTGATCTCAGCACCATTTCATGCCTGAGGAAATGAAAAATGGTCTCCTATTCCTCCTAAGGATCAGGGAATATGGTAGGCTGAAATATGGCCCTTAAAGATGTCTACACTCTAATATCTAGAATGATACCTTGGATGGTAAAGGCTATCAAGTAGGAGTTTATCCTGGATTATGTGGGTGGGTCCTTATGAGAGGGATGAAGGAGAAGTCAGAGTCCAACAGAAGGTATGTGACAAGAGGCTGTGGGACAGAGAAAAAGAAATGTGAACATGCTCTGCTACTTGCTGGATTGGAAGATGAAGGAAGGAGCCACAGGCCAAAGGATGGACATGGCCTATGGAAGCTGGAAAGGACAAGAAAACAGATTCTCCCTTGGAGCCTCCAAAAGAAATGCAGCCCTATCGACTCATTTTAGAAATCTGGCTTCCATAACTATAAGATAATAAACTTGTGTTGTTTTAAGCCACTGAGTTTGTGATAATTTATTACCACAGCAATAGGAAAATAATATAGGGGAGGATGAGTTCTGTCCAGGAGCAATTGGAAAGGGTCTGATGGGGAGTTCTTTGGCTTACAAATATCCAGACATCAGAAAACTCGGCAAGAAAAGCCAAGGCCAAATTGCTATCACCCACATTTTTATTAAATTTTAAATTTCTTAAACATTTGCTAATCCTTATTTTTTTATATGCAACAATACTTTTGTTGTGTAGAATCTTTTTAATTAGAAATTAAATGTCACATGGGAATGCAAGCTGGTGCAGCCACTCTGGAAAACAGTATGGAGGTTCCTCAAAAAACTAAAAATAGAACTACCCTACGACCTAGCAATTGCACTACTAGGCATTTATCCATGGGATACAGGTGTGCTGTTTTGAAGGGACACATGCACCCCCATGTTTATAGCAGCACTATCAACAATAGCCAAAGTATGGAAAGAGCTCAAATGTCCACCAATGGATGAATGGAAAAAGAAGATGTGGTATATATATATATGCAATGGAGTATTACTCGGCAATCAAAAAGAATGAAATCTTGCCATTTGCAACTATGTGGATGGAACTGGAGTGTATTATGCTAAGTGAAATTAGTCAGTCAGAGAAAGACAAAAATCATATGACTTCACTCATATGAGGACTTTAAGAGACAAAACAGATGAACATAAGGGAAGGGAAAGAAAAATAAAATAAAAACAGGGAGGGGGACAAAACAGAAGAGACTCTTAAATATGGGGAACAAACTGAGGGTTACTGGAGGGGTTGTGGGCGGGGGGATGGGCTAAATGGGTGAGGGGCATTAAGGAATCTACTCCTGAAACCATGGTTTCACTATATGCTAACTAATTTGGATGTAAATTTTAAAAAATAAAAAATAAAATAAAATAAAAAGAAATTAAATGTCACATTATTACTGCCAGCAAAACCTCAGATTAAAACAAATAAATGACAATGTGACCAAACAGTTCTTATTTTTTTAATTAAAAAAATTTCTTTTAATTTATTTTTGAAACAGAGAGACACAGAGCATGAGCAGGGGAGGGTCAGAGAGAGGGGAAGACACAGAATCCTAAGCAGGCTTCCAGGCTCTGAGCTTTCAGCACAGAGCCCTACTCAGGGCTCAAACTCAAGAGCTGTGAGATCATGACCTGAGCCAAAGTCGGACGCTTACCCGATTGAGCCACCCAGGCGCCCCATGTGACCGAACATTTCTGAAAAGCTAACCCACCATGGGGAGACTGACTGGCTTTTAGGCTTGCAGGTCCTGGCTTGGTCATGGTAACTTCAAGGTTTTATTCGGTAGATTCTTAAGAGTATGGTGAACATGTGTTATTGTGAAGACACCCTTTTTGGTGCTTACCATCCACCACCAGTCACTTTTGATGAACAAAAGGAAAGCCTCCAGGCTATAAGAACCAGTCATATCTTGATCTTTCAGGTTTGACTGGACTGTCTTCTGACATTCTTTGGTGTCAGACCCAGGTTCCAATACAGTTTGAATATTAAGAGCCTAGAAAATGTGGCTCTTAGAGTTCTGTCATGATTCTTTTTCAACTAAACTATTAACCCTAGGGGCACATGGGTGGCTCAGTCAGTTAAGCACGTGAGTCTTGGTTTCGTCTTAGGTAATGATCTCACGGTTCTAGAGACAGAGCCCCACATCGGGCTCTGTGTTGGCAGTGCAGAGCCTGCTTGGGATTCTCTCCCCCTCTCTCTCTGCCCCTCTCCACTTGTGTTCTCTCTCTCACTCTCTCTCTCTCAAAATAAATAAATAAATAAAAGTAAAAAAATATATAAACTATTAAACCTGAAATTAACTTAGATCACTTATGTTAAATTGCCTACGGAGGTGGTCCATTTAAAATAATTGTTCAATAAATCTTACTTCTCTTTACTGTAGAATATAAATAAAAACGTCAAGAGATGAGAAGGCCTGAAGAGAAGCCAAACCAAAACATTATGATTTGTATGTTCAGGGACAACTTCTTTAACTTCCTTGAGTTTTATTTAACTCACAAATATATGCAAGGCAATATAAAAATATATCCCTACTTTTGTTTTTCATAGCCTGCAAATTTTCTAACATACATATTACTGGCATTATTATCAAGGATCAATCTGGGGCTGTCAGCCAGTTCCAATAGGGGCACAATCTCTATTAATGACTCAACAATATGAGTACATTCCAACCAGAATAATCACCTGCCGACCACAGAAAAAGGTTCTCCAGCGTATTCCTCTAGGAAAATGTACATATTGCTTAACCAAATAACCAAATAATCTCCCCACTGATAGCATTTTATTTGTAATATTCAACCTCTGTGGACTAAAGATGAAAGAAATACCATTAGCACCTCCTCCTGATCTTCCTAAACTCTACCTTCCAATGAGATTTTGGGTTTATCAACCAAGATAAGTCAAAGGCTTGGTGCATAGTTACAGTCAGGAAAAGTAGGAGGCCCTGATGGTCAGGGAGGTGGTAAGACTGAGCCAAAGAGCTAGACCTGCTGTGGGAACTTCTGGCTCACCAGTGACCCCAAGGGTGTTACAAAATTTAACAAAAACTAACAGATGACAAACAAACAAAAAACGAGCAAAGCACATTTATTCTCTCTAAATACATTTTTACATAAATCCCAAAATACTGTTCAAGCGTGTGATGAAAATCAAACAGTAGAATGTTGCAGCTCCAATCTCTGATCTGAGTCGATAATTTGGACAAAAACAAACACACATACCTATTTCTAAAGGAGATGCACATCCCCACGCCCCCGGCCCACCTCAAGAAGATCAACTTCTTAGATTAATCTAATCTGCTCAGTAACAGTAACATACATGTATCTCGTGATAACTTGTTTTCTGAAGCAATATGGGAACTCAGACTGTTGAGCCACTATTCCCACGCTTCTCCAACTAGAGACCCTTTATCTCACCAGAGGAAATTTTAGCCTGACAAACCTTCCCTTTTTTATTGTTAATGGTATATTTTCTTCCCAGGTGAGTTTTACCCCCAAAACACCAAGATCCAGTTATATCAGGTTTTTAGGTGCTCATATGTCATTTGTACACTAAGCAAAATCCAAGAGATTATTTTCACCATTAATCTTCACAACTAATAAAAAGATGAATGCAAACAGGCAGCCTTAAAACTAGAGGTGAGCATTTTACCGGTAATACTTTCCCATAGCTCCTTGATGAAGATGATCCACTGAAGCAAAACTTCTACACGATCTATTAATAGAGAATGAGATTAATGAAGGATTATGTCATAATGAGTCTGCCTGCGAGTAGCTTCAGTTCTGGTCCTTTGCTGCCAAAATACAGTTCTCATTTCCAACAAACAAAGTCTATCTGAGAGAAAGCACAGAGCCCCTTTAGAACTGGAAAGTCCTGTGCATAATAATGACTGTCTAACTCTTCTTTTGCCAAAGAGCTTCAGCACTTTCAATGTCATAGGTCAATGCAGTGATTCAGAGGGGGCCTGATCCTTATCTAAGCTTTTGCAACAAAATTAGAATGTGCTGTAGTCTTATTAAAGAAATGTTTGTTCCTCCATCAATGAGCTGAAAAGAAAGCAGCTCAATGTACTTTTGCAAATTACAGCAATAAACTGCTTGAATTAACTGCTTTATTACAAATATTTAATTATTCTGAGGGTTAAATATCCAACATTTTGGAAAGGCAAAATTAGCAGTCCACTTGATAATCTACTTCATTTAAAATCTGTTACGACGGTGTATTTTTGTTTTTATTTTTAAACAATTCCAATTTTCAGTCGTCTTCATTGTAAATTCAGCCAGTTTCCATTTGGAATGAAAAAGAACACATATAGCCTTTAATTCTGAAGTAAATCGTCAAGAAAATCAAATTCATAATCTGTGAGAAATTACAAAAGGCAGACCTTGTTTTTATTTCCTAGGAACATGAAGTGTGACAAAAACGAAATAGGACTCAAAACACCAAGTTAAGATCAGTCACATTTTAAGTAAGACCTATTTGAAAATCTAGATAAAAGAACATCATTATCATCATTATCATTATTAAGTTGGTTATTGTTTAAATGTCCTTTAAAGTACACTCCCCTTTAAAACACAAAGGACCATGAATTAAAACTTTGCCTTACAAGAAAACTCTACAGATACACGTTGAACAAAAAACAAATGTCCTCAAAGGAAAGTTTTTTACTCCAACAAAATAAAATTCATCAATCCAAATCTGCTTTTCATTTATTAGTTCAGTGGTACCAAAGCACATGAAAATTATTTTGAAAAAAAACAATCATTTTATCTGGGTTATATTCTTAAAAAATAAGAAAGTAGACAGCATTTTGCCATAGGGCAAAGAAAAATATTACAATAACAGAAAATGGATCAGCCAGGATATGCTTCAACAGAGGGACATATCAAAGCATTATTATAGTCTCTCTTCACTTACTGTTTGGATTCACTAATCTACATCACTAAATTGACCATTCAGTGCCAGAAAATCTGCCATGTAGGTCTCGACTTTTCATAGCAGCTCTTAAATGTGTATTCGGAAAGTACAAAGTGCTGCATATATTTTCAGCCTTTTTATACTACGATTTACAACTAATGACCTTAAGCAATGTCATGCATGTAAAACAAAATTATGAGACCACCCTGGTTTAGAGCAGAATAAAGGTATAGAATCAAACTTCATTATCATTCAAATTTAATAGGGGAGAAGAACAGTAGTAAAAAGAAAGAAAAAATCCATAGTAATATAGATAAATCTATTTTGCAGTTTTACTTTATAAAAATATCCTCCACTTTTATTTCGCTATTACCGGCTCAGAGTAAGTAGACAATTATCTAAGCTTAATGCCAAAAGTAATAATTCATTGCACACATTCAAAACCCTTGTGCCACATCAGCTAGTGCCTGCAGGGATAAAACATTTATCAGTTGCTCCTTAGAGCAATAGTGGGTTTGAAAATTTGGCTGCCCAGGCTGACATTTAGTGAAATCATAGTTTTTGCTTGATTCAGAACCCAACACAGGAAACCCTGATACTAGGATGACCCCACTGGCAGCGTGCCTCCTGATACCCACTGAACTGCGGGCTCCTCTCTGTCCCACTACTTCCCATGAAAGAAGTCCTTTTACGTCCCTGCTATAGTTGGCACACTGCCCTTTTCACAGACCCAACGAACCGTCATCTTGGATGTAACAAATTAGTACATTCTCAGAATAATAATAAGTTCAGGCATGAAAACACTATTGTTTTTATTTAGAAATGAAGTAACTCATTTTAGCTGGGTGACTTTTTCGGTGTAACACCACAGGCCAAAAAAAAAAAAATCTTTTCTGAAAAGAATGGTCAATTTCAGGAGAGAGATGACACATCATTTGCTGTAAAAATCAGGGAACGGCGAAAAAATAGGGAAAAATGGCATTTGTTGCAGAGTAAAGAGAAAATAGGGGGTTTGAGAGAAATACAAATGTAAAACAAGTAATATGTCCATTTCAAAGTATAATTAGAGAAATAAGATTGGGAATAAGTACAATACACAGTTGATTTTCAGTATCAGGTTAAGATCTAGTAGCTGACTTTTCTGCTTGCAATTGCAAAAAATACACAACTAAGAGTTTTTTTTTAAATGACCTTCAAATATATTAGAAAAATAATTAAATGTAGAGAATGTTAAAACACTAGAGAATAACGTAAACATGTTTTCATATGTTAATGACCATGTCAAAATTTACTTTCAGTTTTCAAAAAGATCCTTTCACTACTCCGTGTGTGTGTGTGTGTGTGTGCGCGTGTGTGTGTATGTTTCCATGCTGAAGAATTTTCTACTATGTCCATAAAGAAAAGGAAAAAGTTAATATTTACAAATTTGCATATAAGTCGAGTCTACTTAAAATCAGAGCCATAATTTATAGAAAACACTTTTCCTCATTATTCTGGAAGGGCCATCACCACTTTTCAATGTCAGGAACCCTGAAAAATACGACTATAAAAACTACTGTTACAATAGTCTTTATGACAGCTTCAACTGAGATTTAACTGAGATTTGAGTAGCAAGTATACCTTTAAGCAGACAATAAGATGAAATTAGAACTGACAAAAAGGGTGAAATAATAAAGTAAATAAATATATATTTCAATATTCTAGATTTTCTCCAATGTAAATGTCAGCTCAAAATTATAATCTAGAAATCAAAACAATCATTAATCGACTCTCCCTTTGCTCTAGCCCTGATCATTTTAAACAAATCATGATATTTCATGTAAAAATGTACCACAAATTTACTAAACTTTCTGGTTCAAATGAGTTCAAGAATATCTCATTATAAATGGAGACAGTCCTGAAAAGGCAGCCAAGCATGACTAAAAAGATCACTCTTTTACACAAAAAATAGCCTTCTTATTTTACCCTTTGTTGAAAAGACATTTGGCCAGCCACAGGGGAAATACATAATCTACTTTTATATTCAAATAATTTATTTGAAAACTCTATGGCTACAATGACCCTAAAACAATTCTGGATTGAATATACATATTACATGGGTTTATGTGATCTTAATCATTGACTTGTTTTCATGTGTTAGCAATGATTTTGGCATTTCTTTTTAATAAAGAAAAAACATTCATACACTTTGATAAAAATTTACCATTATGTAAAATTATATCTGAAATGAAACAGATGTTATTACCGTGGTATAGTTCTGTAAATAATTTTACCTGTGAAGTCAACTTTGAATATTGCAGTTCTTTTCATGAAGCAATCTATCAATTTGATCTAATATACATTCCAACACACAGTCTGTCTGGTAACAACATGTCAGAAATTATGCCATCATAATCTGCCTTTTATAAAGACAGGCAGATATGTTCAAATACTTGAACATTTCAAGATTTTAAAAACCTCCCTCCACATAGATTTGCTCTTTTCAATCCTGTGAATTTTTGTTTCAGTGTTTTGATAATAAAGATTGATATTATGAACTCAAAGTTATAGCATATTTAACTATGAAATATCTTCTCTCCTTTCCCACAGGAGTCAAAGAAGATGCCAGCAGCAAATGATGTTTGTCCATTTACTTTAAGTAAGACACTGGTCCTTTCATTCAGTTACTCAATATCCAAGATTATATAACAGCAGAGAATAGCATACACTGAGAAGGAAAAGCTTAAAGCAATTAGTTTCCTTCTAAGTACTTTAGCCTTCCTTATTTGGGTTTTAAAAAAACAGGCAATCATACAATGAATTTCAAGCAGCCATACAAAGCATTTTAAAAACTGTTTCTACAGTCTTAATTTCCTTTCATCCTTGTACACATAAAAGAGAGGAAGTAACTCTCACATTCGTGTTCTAAAATTGATCACTCAGATAGTCTAGAAAGTTTTCTATGCTTTCCACCCATGTTTTCTCTCTCACTTTCAAGGTACAAATGAGATATTCCCAGCTCTAACACAGAAGACCAAAATGTAAAATGTCGACTTGTCTTGCACATTCCGGGTGCCTCCCTAGACTCTGCCACTCTCCCAGCAGAGCAGAATGAATATCTGTGCTAACCATACATTTCAGGACAAAGGAACTAATTCATGGGGGAGGGGAGACCACACACCATTTATAAGGTTTGTTCAGTTTACAAGAAAACTATTGTTAATGCTTTGTTGATTCATTATGAATGACCCTGCGTGACAAATAACAAGCCGCCACCTCCTTGCTGAGCCTCACCAGAACGCTTCCTGCATTCGAGAGCAGCCCAGGATCTGTGGGGCTAATTGTTATTTAAGGAAACTATAGCTGTAGGTATATGGGATAGCTCTGATCACAGACCTAGCCATCTGGTTGAAGATTTGATGAAACTGTGGCTCTGGTACCCAAAAGATCACGCACAATAGCACAGTGCTTGCTACTGCTGTACAAAACTCTGATGTGAAGAACCAAATTCCACTAGAGGGAGTGAACAGAGCCCGGAAAGGATCATAGAGATGCTGACTCTATGCAGGGTCCCACCACCAGGACATTTTAGTCACTACGAAATCTTCTTGTCTCCCCACCTACAAAATGGGACTAAAATATTTTTTTAAAGGAAAATCACCTTAAAATCTTTTGTTGCAAAATGCTATACAGCGCGCAAGTATTATCTTCATCATCCATTGAACCTTTGTACTTTTTTCTCTGTCCCGAGGGAAATAATAAATTGACATATTTTCTATCATCAGAGATCCTTTTAAGACCACAATGTGATTGCACTCCAGCACATCTCACACTTATCCCCATTAAAAACACACAAAGGGGTGAAAGCAGGGAAAGAAATAGGTAGGCATAAAGGGCAGCTCAGATACACTGTTGTACAACATGGGCACTCTCCCCTAACCTGCCCCAGCCTCTAAGACGGCGAGTGTAACCATCGCACAAAGAAGCCTCAAATGGGCTCTGCATATGTTCCAGTTGAAATTGGCTGCTCTGTGGGTAAGAGCACACAGATTGCTCTCCCGAGTGGCCATTTGATTGCGGATCAGCTATGTGTTCCCCTACTGCTCCAACAACCCTGAAAGGCGTCCCGTATCTTTTTAAGTGGTTGGGTTAGTTGGAAGCACAGGAGAGAAATCTGTTCCTCTTTGTGGCACCCACATGGAGCATTGTAGTGGGCTTTTTTTTTCTTTCTTTAAGGAATAAAGGGACCTTAAAAATAAACCCAGACCTCCATGAAGAAAAGTTCTTTGGTGGCCTGATGGGGAAAGAATCCTTCACCTTTACTTCTCCTTTGGTTTTATCAGCTGTGGGATTTCCCTGGGCCACCAAGTGGTTTTCAGAGGAGAATAGAGTGTTTCAAGGTGGTGGGGAAACTGGCACTCTTAGAGGTTGCTGATGGGATGTTACTTGGTAAGCCTTTGTGGAGGGCAGTCTGGCAATTTCTACCAAAGCCCTACTTCCAGGAATCTATCTTATGGCTCTGCTCCCACATGTGTGAAATGGCATATGCATATAAGGTTGTTTACTGTAGTAGTGTTTGCAGTAGCAAATATTAAGAACACCTTAATGTCCCTCAAGAGGAGCGAGGTATATATTATGATACAAGGATACAAGGAAGTAACATACAACGTAAAAAAGAATAAGGAACTAATATAAAATGATCTCTAAGACACAGTGTTAAGAGGGAAGAAAGCAAGGTGTAGAAGAATATGAACTGAATGAGACTCCTGTTAAAGAATCGGGGAATTGGTATATATGGCTTCTGGGTTCCATGAGAGCAGAACTCATGCTTGTTTTGCCCACCCTTATGCCTTTAGGGACAGGAAATATTTTACTTCAGGTGAAGAAAGTTCTGAAATAAAATGGTAGTGAATGAGGGACAGCAAAAGAGTCATGAATAGATTTCAGAAAAAAAAAAAAGTCTGAATTCAAAGATATACACAGAACTTGATAGAAAATTTCATGAAAAAAAAAAATCCCAGAAAATCCTAACAGTGTGATTAAGAGTGATTTTTCTCCCTGAGTCTTTATCCTTTCATCTGCTTGTCAATTTTTCTAGGAGGATGCATGTATTGAGTAATTTAACAACAAAACGAAATACTACATTGGACTTTTAAATCAACTGTACTTGGTGACGCTGGATGTGTGGTTTGGGAGATGGAGAAGTCGAGAATAGTTCTGAGTTTTTCAACTAGGAAAACCAAGTGGATGTTGTTGGGAGGAGTTGAATCGAGGAGGCCAATGAGAAGGAGACAGGCATTAGACCTACTACTAAATGTTTCTCAGGGTTTACGGCAAGCTGGCCTTAGGGTGCCACCTATTCCACTGTAAAGAACATGCAGCCATATTTCTACCATGGAATCACCTGGGAGTTGCCCTTGGGACACAGACAACCTTGTTTCTAAATCAACTTACAAATCACTCAAAGCAGTGTTGACTTTCACTAGCATTGTTTCTATTGACTTGCAAATAAGTGCACTTGTGTAGGACAAAAATTCCTGCACACGCTGCCTCTGGTTACACAGAAACAGCTAAGTGTAAACAAGGTGGTGCTCAGCAGATTCAGGACCCTCTGTTTGGCATCCTCAGGATCCCCCCTCCTTGTCGATTCCTCAAGGACATTTCCCACCTTTACTGGCTTCCTCCACAACCCGGAGCCCATGCTGCATGCATCCATCCAGCTGGCCTCTGCTCTCCACCTCCTCTCTCTTCCCTGTTCTCCTAGGAGAGGCTCTCTCCTCCCTCCCTCTGCCCTTCAACCAGCCAAGCTTTGCTTTTTGTGCAGAGATTCAATTCTATTTTAGTTAATATAAAATATTATTGGCATCATATCCTACTCTTCCTAAAGCCCTAGGTTTTTCTAGCATATGGGATGTCATGTGCATTTGAAAATATTAGAATATACTATTTTTACCTCTATTACAAAGTCTCTGACATGGAAGTATACTGTTTGCCAGCAGAACTTCTCTGAACAATTTCAGCTACACCAGGGTTTTGTCTAGTAGAGGGTTTCCTAAAGAGCCCCCAGGACTTCATGAGTGCCCCGAAAAAAATAATAAATGTTCAAATGGGTTGGGAACACTTGACTTCTATCTTGTCCTCTTATAGCTTCACCAACAACATTGGCTGTTAAAGGCTCAGAAGAGTTCTATAATAAAAATCTGGTTTAATTTTGTTTAAACCAGAGTGTCCTACATTTATTCCTCCCCTTATTATTATTGTTATTATTTACTGAATACCTTTTGTTAAATTCTTTATAAGAATGATCTCATGCAACCCTTACCATGACTATATGATGTAAGTGCCATTGTAATCTTCAGTTGACAGATGGGGAAAATGAGGCCTTGAGAAATTTAGAAATTTACCAAGTCAAACCACCATTGAGTGGCAGAGTCAGGATTCCACTGTTTCTGTCTGATTCTGGAGACATGTGTTCCTCTTCTCTGGGACTTGTGGGCATCTTTCCTGACAGTGTTCGAATCTGTATTTGGACCTGAACTTTAAGGAGTGAAACAGTAATATCTGGGGGAGGGGGGCTGTGAGGTGGAAGGAGCAGGAGGAAAGGGAAACGGGGGCCATTTACACTGCTGCTCCTCCCTACCTGCCAATTCTCCCTTCAGGCACTTCATGTTCTCTTAAAATGAACCTCAGCTCCCTAGTCTGAAAAATGGACATATCGATATTTCTCAAAATTACTATACAGCTCGAAGTTAAAAATCTGCAAAGTACTTACAGCATGTTGCGTCAGTATGGTGATCCTAACACACACTAGTGCCTGGCACGTGTAAGACCCTAAGAAATGGTGATAATACGACTTTTGACAAGTTTCTAAGCCTCTCTTGTGTCTCAGTTTATTCACATGTAAATGGGGATAATAATGTGACCTACGTGACATCACAGGAGTGACTGTGAATATTATATGACGAGCTAACATGTAGAGCACACAGCAAACGCTATCTGGGTTTGTCATTGTAATTATTTCTCTACACGTGGCTAACAGCACGGAGGAGCTCTGGAAAGCACACCCAGAATTCTGTCACCAGAATGAAAAACATCAGGCTCTCTAATTCCAAAGATTCTACTGTCTATAAGTAGACCGTTACTCCTTCATCCAAACAACTGTCCTTTGCTTCAAAAGTTTAGCTAGACCTCAGGTGCTGGTTACTTTCGGACAAAGCTCTTCAGATTTAAACGGAAGATACTTTTGTAAACAATTCTTAATCTTTCTTTTCAGTCAGTGTTGATTCTGCTTGGTAACATGTGGCCTCTGAAGTTAAATAAATGGCTGCCACCAATGTCATAGCTACTTTCTACACTGCTTGGCCAAAAGAGAAGGAGGAAACAATCTAATCCCCCCACTACGTCTACCCACCACCACGGATTCCTAAACCCATGGCTTACGCACTCTTACATTATGGTATCGTACCTCACTGTGAATTCACATAGTGAGCGAGGAAACTCTATTAAGCTACATCACCTTGCTAAATTTCCATGCACGTGAGTACCGGGGTGGGGGGCACAGAAAATTTGGTGATGATATTGAACCATTTGCATTTGGCAACTAGAAACTTAAACTTAACTGGAATGCACAGAAATGGGGTTCCCTGATTAAATGCTTTGGTTATTACAAAACCTTTTTTGCTTCAATTCACGTTGAAAATCTATTTAAACAATACATTTTATTACACTTATTTTACAAAATAACATGTAGTATTGCTTCGTAGAGAAAAATTGGTAAGACACAAATAATAAAGAAAATGAAAACCAAGGATTAGTCCAAGCTGTGTAAGAACCCTGTCAATGTTTTACATATATAACCATATACCTTTACATATTTTTCACAAAGTTGGAGTTATGTTGTTTGATAACTTTGCTTTTAAAACTTAACATTATATCATGAACCTTGTCCTGTCATTAAATATTTTTCTAAAAAGTTTTAATGGCTAAGATGTTGTATTCTATGCACATACAAAGGTTTATTGTAAGAATCTCCTGTTGGTGTTGAACATTTATGTTGTTCCCTAACATCTAAATATCTCCTCCTTCCTCACATACTCCCCAAAGCCACTTGGGCTCCAGACACAGGAGTACTTGCTATGGTTGAATAATTCATGAGCTTTTCCAGGTCTGGGCCTTCGTTCCTGCTCTCTCCACCTAGACTGTCCTTTTCAGCCTAGCAAGTGCCCCATTCCCCAAGGCCTATCTAATCTGAGTAAATGACTTAATCTCTGGCCTCAGCTTCCACACCTGTGAAATGGACACAATAATGTTACTTTCCTCCCAATATTTTTTGAGGATCAATGAGTTAATACTTCTAAAGGCCTTAAAATAAGCTTGCCTAAATTTGGGAAATGCTCCACAAATGTTAGCTGTTTAATATTATTGTTACCTGACATACCGTCTAATCTGTATTAGGCAACCAGCTTGTACATAATTCCATTTCATCTTTAGGAAACACTGGGGGTCTAAAGATTTCATGCATGGAGTGCAGAGGTTAGAATCTGGAAGGGACTTCAGAGACCATCTAAATACTATGGTCCTCAAAGTATAAGTCACCTGAGGAGCTTGTTAAAAACGCAGATACCTGAGCTCCACCCCAGTCTTACTGAACCAGAATCTCTGGTGGGTGGAGCCTAGGAAAATGGATTTTTATCAAGCCCCCAGGTGACTATTAAGCATGAGTGTAATAGGAACTACTCATTACAGTCGAAAACCCTCAGTCTGCCAATGAGAGAACAAGGCTGTAAAAGGTTAAGTAATTCCCCTTAGATGAAAGTGGCAGAAAACCCATCTAGTTTGTGGAAAGAAAGAGATGCTGTATCTCACATCACCAGTGAAACACAAATGATTTCAAGGATGCTTCAATGATGCCGCAGTTCCAAGCTTTTGTACTGGAATAAAAGACGAATGTTCGCTCAGATCAGGCTTAAAATCTGATTCCAGATCTATTGGGAGGAAGATTGATCAAAATTCTACCTAATTGTGGTTTCTCATTTACAGTGAAAACGTGAATCCCAATGAAGAATTGATCTCAGTCACTGAACAGTGACTGACACTACTGTAAACACACATCCACACCATGTGGTTCAAAGCAGCTTGCTCCTAATAAAGACATTTCTATTTTGTCTTGTCTATTTAATTTGACATTTGTCTTTTGGCAGAAGATGCATTATTAAGACAAGGAACAGAGATGTCTCCTTCCTTTTGGAACCACATGAAGAAATTTCATTTTATTTTATTTTAGGGGTGAGCGGATATGTGAATTGAGGGAAGATTTCCTGTATAATTATTTCTGAGATACATATTTCCATTTGAGGAAAAGCCATACAAGAAAATGAAGTCCATTCTTAATAAATCAGACTATTCATTTTATTCAAGGACCACTTCTATTTTTAAAAATGAGCATAGTTGATTCTGAAGTCAAGCACAACAGTGGTATTAGACTGCCATGCCCACTGATTAAGTCATGTGATTAGAACAGAGCTCTAATTTTAAATAAACCAAAGTAATACCTTAGAAAAAGATAATGGTACTGTATCTCCTGATGAAGCACATGATATATTTCCTAAATGAAAAAAAAAGACATTTATCCCCAGTTGTTGCTTGGAGAAATAAACTATGGTTTCTACTGGAAACCTCTGAGGCTATTTATTATTATTGTCATGGTACTATTATTCAAGAGAGAAATAGATTGTTGGAGTGCACAGTGCAAACGGGTCCACTGTCTCAGGAGGGTTATCTTGTGCCATTGACTGTCTTGTCCCTGCATACTGGTAGGACAGTGTCCTGGGAAGCTACGCAATATATACAAGCATACCATAGGCTTGGCCAATGGTCTGCACTTGGTAGAAAGTTTCCCAGAAACAGTCTTTACCACTTTCCCTTTTACTCACATGTTCAAAGAAGAATCGTGTTGCCTTTTGGCATCCTCTCCTCAAAACCAGAAGTATGTAAGGGTGATGTGGATCACAGAAGAGTGGCCACAATTGCAATATTCATAAACAACCAAAGGATTGCATCTTGGGGTACATGATCTTTTGGGGATCACCAAGAACTTCCGTTCACGTTCTGCATCTCCCTCCCTTCCACCTCCACCACTCTTGTTCTGCCATCTTTCCCTCCTCATACCGCATCATGTCATTCCCTCCTCCTGTCAGACTGTAACAACTGGCTTCTGTTTGGCCTTGGCTTTGAAACGTTGTTAAGAGGCCAAAAGGCTGAAATGACCAAACACCTTGGTTCTGTTTCCTCATTTGACAGAATTTCAAAGCTCCATTTCAATCTCAATGATCTCAAAGATACAGCGGTTGTTATATAGTTTTTACTGACTGCTTAATCCATGACATTACTTCCATAGGGTGAGGTTGTTAGATTTCCCTGCAGGAAGGAAAATCTTAAATCATCACACATTTCCCTGTGTGGTGTACTTCTTAGGTGATGAGTCGATCTAGAGCTTTAACATATGAGGTTGATTTCATCAAATCATGGATCACCTGTGTTTCTTTTTTTAAAACAATGTTTATTTATTTTTGAGAGAGAGAGAGAGAGAGAGAGAGAGTGAGTGTGAGTGGGGGATGGGGAGAGAGCGAAAATCCCAAGCAGACTTTGCATTGTCAGCACGGAGCCCTACATGGGTCTCAAACTTATGACTGTGAGATCATGATCTGAGCCAAAATCAAGAGTTGGATGCCTAATGACTGAGACACCCAGTGGAAACACAGCCACCTATATTTCTTATATTGCTTACACAATAATCATAAGGGGTATTCTGTGCCATATTTTCATCTGCTCCAAAAACTTTATTGTAAGTAGAATGAAACTTTTCACACTGGAGCCAGGACAAATAATTTACAGATAATGAAGGGCTTGTTGGCTTTTAAACTGTGTAATGCATATATTATATCTACGAGCTGTGATTTAAAAACAAAATTGAGGACTGACTTTGGCATCACCTGCTTAGTACCGACCAATGCTCAGGACGGCAAAACTTGTATGTATTTCAGTACTTGGTTTGCTTAGAAAAAATGGTCTAATGTGAAGCCTCATATTTAGCTAATTTTCCACAATGACTCAGTACTGTTTCTGCCATACTGGAAATAGATTATTCCTGTCCATCTTCTCTATATGTGAATGAAATCTCTTGGGATCTGTTGAACTTCATCTTATTAATATGACCCATTCTCTTAATATATGTAAGCATTTTTCAGGTCTAGTTTGGGGCCAACAAATTGTTGCCAGCATATTGTTCTGGCATTCAGGTCAGGTATACGTTGTTAAATCATTGGGACAAATTCTGGAAATGTTTAATGTGCTAAGACTGGCAATGCACTAATGTTAATTTGCTTTTTCAGTCAACACCCAATCAGCTGTGTTTTCCTAAGATTTTAGTAGTTCACCAATTTACCTAAGGAAAAAAATTGTCAAAATACATTGTCCCTTGTTTTTGACTTCAATATCTGATTAAGATTACTGTAGGGATCAATTCAATGAGCCTGATAAGAGTCAGATAATATTTGTTGCTGATATTCTATAAATGTTTGTAGAAATATTCTAAATGCTGATAAATTGATGTATTGGTGGAAACTCTCTACAGATTGTTTGCCAAATAATTTCAAGCAATTCATTTAATTTTCTGTCATACCATTATCACATGACATATGGCCATATTTAAATAATATTTAATTATTAATTTAATGACTACATGCTTAATTTGAAAACCTTAGATAAAATATGCAATAAGAATGAAAAGCAAGGTGTGGTTTCTTGGGTATTTAATAATGAGACATAAAATTCTCATGATAAGCAAAAATTAAAAATGACAATTCCAACCCTTTGAAATGTTATCTAATGTATTATGTGTTAGAGAGGCTCTACTCTATTTAAAAAATCATCAATACTTGAATTATAAATCACAAATTTAGAAATAATTTCACTTACTTTCAAATATCAAATAATCTGAAGGAAAAAATCTGCAGTGATTTATTTTTTATGAAAGAGCTATTTGTAGTTACTTTATCATCCACATTTTTTTTTCAGTAAAAAGGGAATTAAACTATTACAGGACACCTTGTTAAGTAATTATATAGCAACATCACTGTGCAATTAAATAGCCATCAGTCCCTGCAGCTGAGAAATTTCAGGTAATTATTCAAAGATAATTTAATAGGAGAATTACTGTATTCAAGCAAGCATTAGCTAGTAATCTACCTCAATTAAAGCATCCAATTAATTTCAGAACCTTGATAACAGTTGCCTTTGGCAAAACTATCCTTTTCCCTCATTTGATCCTACATATACAATATTCCTTAAACATTGTATAAAGTTAATTTACTTCTCCAAAAAGAAGTCTCCAAAAAGTATATTAATACTAGTCTCCTGATGCAAGTATAAAAAACATTCCTTCCTCCTCCTCCTCCTCCTCTTCCTCCTCTCCCCTTCTTCTCCTTCTCCTTCTCCTTCTTTCTCCTTCTCCTTCCTTCTCCTTCTCCTTCTTTCTCCTTCTCCTTCTCCTTCTCCTTCTCCTTCTCCTTCTCCTTCTCCTTCTCCTTCTCCTTCTCCTTCTCCTTCTCTCTCTCTCTCTCTCTCTCACACCTTCTACCCAGCCTCTTATGTAGAAATTGAGCAAAGTAGACTTGGATTCTGGAGCATTAACTTCCTCAGTTTTCATCACAAAAAGCAGAAAACCTCCTAGCAATGGAAACTTCCAGAAGGGACTTTTGTTTTCAGATTGATTAGCTGGTTAGACAAACTATCTTTGGGAAATGTGTCCCTGTGAATTTGGTGGTGGTGGGGCTGGTGGTGGAGGAGGAGGTAATGATATGTGTACAAAGACTCTTTTGAGTAGAATTTCTTTGGGTTTTCACTTGAGTTTTCCTGCTCAGAAGAAAAAGCCTCAGGTTTGGAATCAGGTGGGTTTGGAAAGCTGCTTTGCAGGCTGCCAGTCTTGTTGATTTTCCAACAAGTTTTTAAACTGCCCCTCAACAACGTCCTGGGTTGTACTTGATCACAGGTCTACCAATTTCTTGGGTAATCAGCTCTTTTGAGCCCCAGGTATGAAGATGTCTCACCCAGTGCAGGACACTACCAAGAGGCCATTATCAACCCAGATGTGAGTGTCCTCTTCACTGGGTTCCTTATGCCAAGAGTCTTCCAGAAAGGAGAGCACATGGCCACTATCTGGTGCTCACTTGCCTTAAGACTAAAGTAAAGGTAGTAAAATTTTGGTGCTAATGGAAAGTACATAGGTTTGTCAGATGATTAGAAATGCCAAAAGCACATGAATGGTTTGCCTCTGACTATCACTTTCAAAGATCCTGGAGTTCTCAGAGCAGCTGTGGAAAGTGGATAAGACCATGCAGATGTCCACTGATGATTTAGGAATTATTGCAGGCTCATCTCCCCACATCCTCATTTACCAGCAACATTTGTCTCTGTCTCTTTAACTTAATATTTTGGCTGTCTTTTCACCTTTAGTTCCACTTGGAAAAATGACCCAGCATGGACTTTTTATTCTTATTTTGACCCACCATTCTCTTAGGAGACCGTTTTCAGTATTCTCCTGCATGGGAACATATCGCATCTATAGGCTATGAGCTCCTATCCCTCCCAGGCTCTTGGGACTCTACCCAGCACAACCCTCTTTTGTCAGAGGAGGGGGACAGAATGGTTGCCAGAGGTTACTGGGCTAGAAACATGTTGTTCAGGCCTAGACTAGGGTGGGGTGAGTGAGGCTGAGTCACGCACGTGATGGGTCAGATCCTGTCTAGTTTTTATATGTATTTTTTTTATATTGTTGCTACACTTGCATCTAGTTGCTAACCACTGCAATAGAAAATTGAGTATCGTTGCTCCACTTCTCCTCATCATTTGCCCAAATTTCTGATAAATCTAAAGTTTAAAATTTTTCCACTAAATGCATCATCACATTTTTCCACTTTGGTCATTTTTTTTTTTCTAGGAGGTAAAAAGCAAGTCACTTTTCTACTGCAGAACTATAACAGCTATACTATAAACAGCAAACCTTTTAAGATACTACTTTTAAAGGTAATTCATCTTCCACAAGGTTCAACATTGTTTTTCTAATAGGGTTTAAGGTTTTAGAAATTCATATGGGAAAACATTTTTGGTCATCCACTTCATGTTAATTAACTTCCACCCAACAAAGGCATTCCTGAACTCGTGGCTTCCCAGTGAAGACTGAGAGTTGAGTCTGGCAACTTTTGGTGTTGGTCATATAACAGGTAAGAGGATACACCCAGGGCATCTGGCACCATGCCTGGCACATATTAGCCTCAAAGCATATGTACTAGATGAATGAGTTCCTCTGCCTTTCTCTTCAGGAGCAGGCTTTATTTTTGATGTATCTTGGATAGTCTAATCAGTGTGCAGTTTTGCTGTTAACTTCACAAAGTTGTATGAACTACCAGATCAACGCACTACTTTCCTGTTACACTGAGATTAACCAACAGGAAAGACTAATCTTTTTAAAGCAAACAAACAGGCAAACAAAAATATCAGTTTGGATGTTCTATATCTCAGTCTGTTTGGACAAGAAAGAATTAAAGAACAGAAAAAAATAAAAAGAAAAGAGAAAATTAAATAAACTTCCAAAGAGATATCAATGATATTTATTCCCACAAAGGAGTTTACTGGCATGAATGTATTGACCAGGTCCAAGGCACAACTTGTAAGATGTTTCCACTTTGTTATGCAGGCATCATCAGTCACTGGCAATGTTTACTATCTAGAGTTGTGATCTTGTTGACATCCGGAGTCAGATTATACATCTATCAAACCTTTAATCATGAATGCATTCCTAGCACTTATAATCCAAATGATTAAAGCAGGTAATGATTTCTCCAAAATAACCACAGATGCCCAAAGGATTTAATTCACTCTCTCCCGGTATCTCTTGCTATTCTAACTATTACTGCTTTTGGAGTTAAGTCACCTGTAATTTTCTTTTAAACTTACAAATGGTATACTTTGCTTTCTTACCATGTCACAGAACTCTGTTATTAGTCACATTTTGGGAAAAACCTTCAGAAGATTTCAAAAGAAATTTTAAAGCCCCAGTGCACTCTACTGCTGCAAACTCCCAGCATACCCTAAATAAAACAGCCCATAATTGATTAATAAAAAAGCTAAGTAATTTTGGTATTAATATGATCCCCTGGGAGGCCCCCATAATCACAACTAGCAAGCCAGTCACAGTATTGCTCAATTACATATCCAGGTAAATAATCTGAAAATCAGCAAACCCTATAAGGGGATTTTCAGCATTTCCAATTTGTTAATCCATGATAAATGCCTCTCAGAGGTCGGACAAAGCCCAGACTCTTTCATATTTTGAGACTCCTGGCTTGTTAAAATGCTTTAAAGCAGAGTTACCAAAGTTGTTTTATGTCGAAAATATAGCATTTAAAATGTGACATTTATAGCACTAATTCTAACACATTTGTGCCATAAAAATACACAGAATACAATGCTATATGACTGTCCATATAAAAATTATATTTGTAGAATTCTCAATTTGCAGTGGACTCTGGGTGGCCTGACCTGGGACCGGGGCACTACCGTTCCCTTCTCTCCAATCTGTCGGGATAGCTCTGTGACTGCATGTGTTAATCCACTGGAGGCCTTCGGTGAGCAGGAGGTCTGGGCTCAGATGCAGCCAGATACTGCTGGCACAAAAATGAAAGACCTTCTCTCGGCCTCCTTCTAGTTGCTCTTGTTAGACAATTCTAAGAAAGGACTCATTACAATTACCTAGACGAACACAACTCAGTGCTTAAATCCTTCATGCTCTTCAAAAGTCTTCTTTCCTGTGTCACACTTTTCTGTTACAGTTCAAGTTCTTCTCTCCTCAACCCGACCTCCAAAGATTAATGATTCTACCTTGTAGAATTTTGAAAGTGTACTGTCATTGCCTCCACCCTCCTGACACCACTTGTTTTGTTTTGTTAAGTAATTCTAAGCTCTTTTAAATTTCTTCTAGGAGTCTTGGACTATTTTTATCCTCTGAAACACTGAAATTATCAAACTTAGTGCTTAAAGTGAAAGACAGTGAAGAGAAATAATGTGATTTTCGCATCATTTTAACCAAAGGAATACACGTGATTGGCTTAATCACAGACATAGTGTAAAGTTCTCCTGTAAAGAAATATCGCCATTTGCCGATCTCTTTAGTAGATATTGTAGAAGACACAAAATATAAGAAATGGGTCTTCATGTAATATTCTTCATATAAAAACAGCTCTTAAAAATCAATGAGAAACAGACTAACACGGGGAAAAAACGAACAAAGGGCAAGAATAGGAAATTTCTAAAAGAATATAAGTGCTCAATTATCATATGAAAAATTTATCTTAAAAAAGCTCATCTTCAGTAGTAGTCAGTGAAATGCATATTCAAACAATAATGAGGTACTATTTTTGATCTACCAATCTGGCTTTGTTTTGTTTTGTTTTGTTTTTAGTGATAGTAGTGATGGTGAGGGTGCTGGGAAATCACTTCTCTTCTACTTCTGGTGGGAGTTCAAACTGATAGTACCTTTCCGAGAGCAATCTTACAATATGAACGAAAAACCTTAACATTTCATACTTTTAACATGGTAATCCCACTCCTAGGAATTTAACGTAACGAACAATCACAGATATGGAGAAATACAGGGACGTTTACCACAACCCTGCTCATAATGGCAGGAACTGGAGACATTGTTATTGTCTGAAAAAAAAAAAAGGAGACCCGCTGAGTACAGTGTAATATGCTCAAATGGGGGAAGCCATGTTCTACTGAAAATCATATTGTAAGGACTATTTAATAACAGAAATATTTTCTAAATGTGTTGTTATGTTAAAAAATACAAGTTAAAAACCATTAGCTATACACGATATTACTTTTTTTAAAGTATAGAATAAATGGATACAGAAAAAAATCTGAAAGGGTATATGCCATAATATGTACGGTAGTATATATGGGTGGAGGGAATGCCAATAATTTGTATTTTTAACTTACGTTTATCAACATTTCCTAAATTACTTAAATTAAACAGATCTTTTTATCATTAGAAAAATATGATTTATAAAGGAAAGACATGCACCCTGATCACAAGGAGTTTACAATTCCATACAATACGATAACACAAAGTATTTTTTTGATGATCATAAATCTGGGTATTTTGGGGGAAAGTCACAAATTTTAATTTAAAGGTATTCATTAAATGTAGACCTGAACGTGATTTAACTTCTCCATATTTATAAAGCTTTCCATTTAAATAAACTCATAGGATTTTGAAGAAATATCCTTTATTATTTTCCATTCAAAATATAATTATTATAACTATGCAGAATCCTATATATTTATTTTGCATTTTTTAAAATGTTTTCATTTTATTTTTGAAAGAGAGAGAGAGTGCTAGTGGGGGAGGTGCAGAGAGAGAGGGGGACAGAGGATCCCAAGTAGGCTTCATGCTGACAGCAGCAAGCCTGATGCAGAGTTTGAACTCAAGAACTGTGAGGTCATGACTGGAGCCAAAGTCCAATGCTCAACCGACTGAGCCACCCAGGCACCCCAAAATCCTATATATTTAACCTGTGTATGATTTAAGCACAGCTTGGGAAGGTATATATATTTCTGAAAGATAAAGACAAACACAGTAAAATCTTGGATTGCCAGTAATTTGTTCTACGAGTGTTCCGCAAGATGAGCAAACATTTCTAATAAATTTTTTACATTTATTTATTTTTGATAGAGAAAGACAGAGCACTAGTCAGGGAGGGATAGAGAGGGAGAGACGCAGAATCCGAAGCAGGCTCCAGGCTCTGAGCTGTCAGCACAGAGCCCGACGCGGGTCTCGAACTCACAAACCGTGAGATCATGACCTGAGCCGAAGTCAGATGCTTAACTGACTGAGCCACCCAGCCGCCCCTCTAATAATTTTTAACTTGATAAACAAGTAATGTTTTGCAATATGAGTAGTACATGACATCAAAAGTCACATGAGCACAACTAAGCCATTGGTTCTTCTCTGTTTCTCTAGCTGCAGAATTACTGGTGATCATCTTCCATGCCTGGATATTTGCTCAGGCCGCAGTGTGTGGCAGAAATCAATAATTTTTCAGAACAATAGAAGGTGCCCACAACTGGCATTGGTGTGCTTTTTCTCACTTCAAAGCACCTATGGACAGTCCTTTGTTTTTCCATACAAGAGTAAGTTTAAGAATGTTTTGCTTCGTTCTAGGCTAGGCTGCCTGCAGATATAGACCCCTTCCTCTTGCTGCCTTATTGCCAGTTACGTTAAATGCAGTATATGACAAGAGTGTATTAATACTGTACTGTAGTCAACATCCACGCAAGCGTATGCAATGGCCCCCTTGCAGAAAAAGGTTGAAAAGAAAGGTGGTGATGATTACGGGGGAAATTAAGGAAATCATCGAGAAGTACAAACAACGTATGCGAGTGGCCGAAATTGCAAGATTTTATAAGAAGTCTGTGTCTGCATCTCATCTGGAGAGAGACGGAGGAGAAATCCCTGACTTCAAATGAGATTTGGGAGATGTGTAAAATGTGGGAAACAGTGCAAAATTTTGTAGAAAAGCACAACCCAAAAAAGGCTATAGCGGTGCAAGTGATGAATCTATTTAACAACAATGCAATGTTACATTTTCATGAAATCCTCATAAGGAGTCAAAAGGAAATGTCACTGGATAGCTTCCTTGTTAAAGTTGCACGAAATGAAAAAGATTCCATTGAGCCAATAGATAGCAGTGATTCCGTTAGTGATAGTGAAAGTCCTCCTACACAATAATCCTCCTCTCTCTTGTCTCCCTCACACCAGCCATGAAGGTTTTCAAAGGGGAGTGCAAACTGATTTGTCTATTTTCCTTTATATTTTGTATTTTCTTTATTATTTTGTATTATATTGCAGTATTGTAATTATTTTTATATGAATGTTTTTGGGTTGTGGGAAGAATCAACTGAGTTTCCATTATTTCTTACGGGGAAATTTGCTGTGATATACAAGTGCTTCAGATTACAAGCATGTTTCTGGAATGCATTATGCTCTCAAACCAAAGTTTTGCCGTACTCTCATCTCATTTGGTTAGTGGACAATAATGGTTGTAAGACTTTTAATGACACTGACCAGTAAAAGTGTAATTTTCTTTAAATTTGAGTTCAGATGTCCATCTGAGGCTCATCTCCTTTGATGTGTGGGCTGGGCTTCCAGGCTCTTTATTATCGGCATGCTTTGGTGGCCAGTGCTTTCCTCCTCATCCTGAGAGAGACCACCAAGTCCCATGGAGGGTAAAGGGACTGCTCTGATTCTTGCTTCCTCTACTTCATGCTCAATACTATTCCCAAATGAACATGACCTCAGAAATCTCAGGTGCCTCTCAACACATCAAGTTTTGTTTTATTAATATTTCTTTTTAAATAGAATTTTTGATGATAACACATTTTAACTGCAGAAAATTTGGATATATGAAAGATACAAAAGACAATAAAAATCATTCATGATCTCAGTACTCCAAGAGAATCATTAACTTGTTTCACACTTAAAAATGTATTATGAACTTTTACCCATTGCTATTAAATATTCTTTTTATATAATTTTTAATGATGGCACAGTATTTTTTCTATCTTATGGATGCCCCATGGCTGATAATAACTTTTTTTCCTATTGTTGGACATCTAGGTGGCATGATAAGCATTTGATACAGACATTTTTTCCTGCATGTATCTGATGATTCTCAGGCTGATTGCCAGAAGTGAGAGGGTCAAATGATGGGAATATTAATAAAAATTTTGATAGATATTGTCCACATTTGCACTAAACACTTTGCATTAAAACATTGGTTTTAAAAAGATGGTCAACTCAGTCTGCCCTTTTGCACAAAGGCTTTCTTTTTCTTTTTCTTTCTTTTTTTTTTATTCCTAGTGAAAAAAAAGATCTTATTTATTTATTTATATTTACTTAATTTTTATATGTATTTTATTACAATCGAGGATGATCATATCATTATGCTTTCATATATTAATTGGTCATTAATATTTCTTTTATAAATTGTCCATTTTTTTTGGTTAACTACTGGGTTTTCCATATGTTTTTCAAATTGTTTTGTGTATTAGGGATTTTAGCCCTTTATCCATTATATAAGTTAAAATATTTCCCCTAGTACTTTTCTTGGTAAATACACATACCCTAAAATCTACCGTATTCACCATTTAAAAATGTATAATTCATTGGCATTAATTATATTCACATTTGCCACCATCACCACTATTTCCAAAACTTTTTATCGTTCAAAACAGAAACTCTACCTGTAAAAAAAATAAGGCTCCATTCTGCCCTCCCCCGATCCCTGCACCCCTCATAACTTCTAATCTACTTTCTGTCTTTATGAATTTGCCTATTCTAGACACTTTGTATATATGGAATCGTATAATATTTGCCTTTTTGCATCTGGCTTATTTTACTTAGTGTGTTTTCAAGATTCATCCATATTGTAGCATGTTTCAGAATGTCATTTCTTTTTGTGTTTATTTTTTAAAGATTTAAAAAAAAATGTTTATTTATTTTTGAGAGAGAGAGAGTGAGAGAGCAAGTGGGGAAGGTGCAGAGAGAGAGGGAGAGACAGAATCCTAAGCAGGCTCCGCACTGCCAGCACAGAGCCTGAAGCAGGGCTTGAACCCATGAACCATGAGGTCATAACTGGCTTGAGCCAAGATCAAGAGTCAGATGCTTAACCGACTGACGGAGCCACCCAGGCACCCCAGAATGTCATTTGTTTTTATGACTAAATAATATCCCATTGTTTGTATAGGCCACATCTGGTTTATTCATTCATCCATAATGGATTGAAGATTTTCCCCCCACCTTTTGTCTATTGTAAATAATGCTGCCATGAACTTTGCATACAAATATCTGTTTAAGTCCTTGTTTTCAATTCTTTTGGGTATATATCAAGGAGTGGAATTGGTGGGTCATATGGCAATTATATGCTTAACTTTTTGAGAAACTATCAAACTGTTGTTAGTCTTTAAGCCTTACAAATGCCACTAGCACCTAAAAGTAGAAGCTATATGCTTCCTTAGCATGACTAGCAAGCTCATAATGTCCATATTCCTTTTTTTTCCAAATTAAGATGGAAAAATATCACTGAAAAAGTTTTGTTGTTTTTTTTTTTATAATTTTAACTCCAGTATAGTTAACATACAGTGTTATACTAGTTTCACATGTATAATGTAATGATTCAACAATTCCATATATTACCCAGGGCTCATCACAACAAGTACACTCCTTAATCCCCATCATCTATTTCACCCATCCCCTTCCCCACCTCCATATTCCTTTTCAAAACAGAAGCATCTTAAGTAGAAATGAGAAGACTCCTCAGTCTCTACTGAAATGTTTTCCCAGTGGATCACTATTCTGTCATTAGAGTTAGCTTGTCACTACTATAGGCCTAAATACAAGTCTTCGAGGCCACTGCCCATTTATTTATTTATTTGACCAAATTATTTCCTCTCATAATGAAGAGATGCTCCATTTTATTTCCAGTACTATAACAAAGGTTTCATTCTGGTGAAGCACAAATATTTAAATGCTAGACTTGGCACTCAATCGTCATGAAATATGTCTTAATGTGCCAACACAGACCAATTTAAAATTAGTTCTTAAAAAGGCATTTCTTTATTTGAGTTTGAGGATACTTTATAAGTTTTTTTCTTCTTTACTTCCCAGAAATTTTGACACCAAAAAAGTAAATCCATTTTTTAATCAACCAATTTTTGAGTGTGACTCGTTAATGTGGATTTGAAGCATAAGAAATTTTAAGTTGAAGAGAAATCTAGATCTATAACCTTATTGAAATTATTCACTCATCTCACTGAAATCTATGATTTCTTAGAAAAATTCTACAGTTCTCAGTAGTTACCTAATTTATTCTTGTCAACATATCAAATGCTGGGGGTATTGGGAAATTGATGCCTTACTGAAAGACTGAACATTGAGTGCCCCTCAGGATACTGAGAATTACTCTGGCTCAATTCTATTAATGTAAAGCCCAGGAAACCCAGATTACCAAAAAGGTAATCTGATTCAGAATGATACAATATCTTTCTTTACTGGTGTAATAAAAAGACCCATGGTATGGCTCCAGAAGACCTGTCTGATTATTTAATTCCTTATAGTCATTTTAGTATTTTTAAAGTGTACTAAACCTAAATACTTTCAGAATTGAATACCTCATTCTAAATTCAATAGCACATGTAATGACTTTTTATCAACTTCTTAATCAATAAAACCCATTTTAAGGATCAAAAAAAAAGATAGTTTGTCTCAGTTTGGATTCCATCCCTACCATATACTACTTGTGAGACCTCAGGCAAGTGATTTTACTCTTCTGAGCCTCAGTTTCCTCTGATGTAAAATAGAGATTAAAAAAAAAAGCCTAATAGAGTGGTTGAGGAGATCCAAGTACTTTTAAAATCGGAAGCTTATCCATTGGCTCTTGACTGAAGGCAGTTTTGCCCCTCAGAAGGTATTTGGCAATGTCTGGAGACATTTTTAGTTGTCACATTTTTAGTTACCTTAGGTAGAAGCCAGTGACACTGCTGAATACCCCCTATTGCATAGACCAGCACCTTACAACAAAGAATTATTCAGGCTAAAATGTCAGTAGTCCTGAAGTTGAGAAACCCTGCTCCATAATTTTTTTTTTATAATTATTAGTTCTATGCGGTGAGCTACGACTTACTTCTTGACTTCACTGCTGTGCTCTTTTTCAATGGCTCAGGGTCTTACTAAGAGCACCTTTTTTCAATCAAACACCAAGTAATGCATCCACAATAACTGCCTCTTTAAGTACATAGCTTTACCTAGTTTATCACTCTTCTCCTATCAGCATACACCAAGTATATGTCTATGGAGAAAGACTAGTAATTGTATGACTTAATCACGCCTAAACCATGGCTTCTTTTAAATGTACCACCAAAGCGCACCACTTCACATGAAATGGTAAAGAGCTGCAGAAACAACACGAAGATAGTAACCTGGTATTCAAGCAATAACTGGCAGAATAACTCTTGGATGAAGTTGAATACTCAGCTGTTTTGTAAGCCACCAAGCTATTTGCTTGACTTAATAATAGAGTCGTGTTTTTTCTAGGTCTCCATTTCTCTCTCTGAAAATGAGACTTGGGAAAGAGAATCATGATCATGAATGAGGACAGAGGCTCTGGGACACCAGCTCTCATCAGTGCTGTTGCTATTGAGGGGTCAGTCTATTACTCTTTACTGTCCGGGTGAAGAACCATGAAGGAAAATGAAAATATGTATTTTCCTCATATATCCTGGACATGGAGCTCCAATGCCCCTGTTCATAAATGAAACAGAAAATACACTGTCTCTGAACTACCACTGAAAAGTCCGGTTAGTTTGGTCAACTCTGTTAAAAGAATGGCACAGTTAATTCAGTGATAGATTTTTTTGATTTTAAAACTTCTTCATACTAGCTGTTTGGCTCAGACTGTGTCTGAATACATAAACTGATCTGACTAGTTAAGTCAATCAACAGTTCAAGAAGCTGGTGAATAGAGATCATTTGAAGAGATGATGGTCTTTTAGTCTCATGGAGATATAACCTTTACCTGACTCTAAGTGAATCACAAAATTATGTAGCTCTCTAAAATTATACAGGCAATTATGAATACCCCAATTAATAAAAAAGAAATGTCTTTATTTGCTTAGTGGACAGGGATATGAAAAACAAGGAAAAGTGTACATGCTATTCAATAGATGTATGATTAATTCTAGATGATTCAGTCAGAAATCCTATTCAAAGAAAAAGCTATTTATCCAAACAAAATCATCCTCTGTGTTTGGTTGATGCAGAAGGTGCCTTAATTTCTCTGACATATAAAGGAGGTAGATCTTGATGTCCAAATACAGACAGAATGTAGGCATTTCTACACATTGTTGTCAGATAAGGACTTGGAGCACATTTTTAAAGATTCTTGGGAGGCCACTGAACTTGGATCATTCTTAGCTAAGTTATCTAAAATACTTCAAATACTTTAAAATAAAACTAATCCCTGCACTGGTGGGTTGAAAACTTTTCCTATCCCCAGGGCACTAAAATAATACCCTTTCGAACAGTAGGTGAAGTATTTTAGGCGAAAGCTCTCTAGTTATAACAAGGCAAGTCAATTTTTAGGAATTAGGGATGCTAATCACAGTGTCTCAAGATGTGCATTGCTGGGGAGTGAAATATAAGACCACAAACTGACAGGACTGCAATGTGCTATGCTCCCTTGAAGGAGATGTAAATGGGAGGGAGACTCAGCCTCCTGGTCCCTCCACGGCTTGATCTATCATAAAGGTCAAGATAATTGGCCACATACAGCAAAATCAACACTGCTCGCTCTACCCTCGCCTAGCAGATAAACGTAGAAACTCAGCTTCCTGCAGGGCTAAGTGGTGGCTAGCCTAGGTGGAGGAGGAGAAGGTCTGAAAATATGCATGTAAGAACACAAGGCACTGTAATGATGCCATCAAATTTAGCATTAAATATATTTTACAATCAATTGAGATACCGTAGGTTGCCCCCAAACATGCATGAAATTCTTCCAGGGTTTTACCAGACTGCATACTCTCTCATGTTTATGCCTTTCTAGTGTTTTTGGACTTTAAAAGCTCTCAACACTATAAATGTACTTGTGTTAACAAATAAAACTGCAATGAATGCAATTTCTGGTTTAATGTCATCATTAAAATATGACTACTGAAGCATTCAACTTCCCTGAAATGTCCCAATTAATCTTACAACCCAAAGCTAAGGTAGTCATTGACTAAAATAGTGTCAGAAAATTCACATACAAGTAAAATAACTGAATTACTAAAAGTTGCCAAATGGACTAAAAGTTTCATATATAATAGGAATCATTACAGAGGTTATCAAAGGCGTATATTTCTTTTACAAAGTGGAGTCCATGATTAAGATGCACAGTGGACAAGACTGTTGGTTTGTATCACCACACACAATGATTATGTAAGGACATCATGGGCCTGTGACCTGTGTGGTTGTGTTGCACATTGTGTTCAAAGGGCTCCACATTTGGATAATGTTCCGTTGTTGCTGTCTTGAAATTTTTAATAATTTTTTTTTTTTATAAATGAAGATCTCTGCATTTTCATTTTGCACTGGAATCCACAAATCATGTAGCTGGTCCTGACTGAGCAATATAACCCCCACAGAAGTGTTCTTGTCTTACACTTTCTGGTAAGACTCTTCATGAGAAATATCACCCTCAAAGGATAAATGAAATGGAATAGGAGGTAGCTTCAAGAGAAGGAAAAGTATTCGGGGGAAGTTGAAAATGTAAAGACAAAATATAATTATGGATTTTGAAGAAATGATTGAATCTTTCCACTCCCAGGAACTTGAGTTAAGATCATAATGTAAGAAAGTAGCTCTTTGATTGCTAACCAGAAGTCACTATGGGGAAAAGAAAATCCAATGTCTGAGCCATAGGACATTAAGAAGCAAGTTAATTTGAGTTCTTTTCTGAAGTTTATTTAAAAGGACTAACTGGAACCGTTTCAAAGAGAACAGTTAAAGGGCTGCTGACGTATGCTCAAGTTGGTCCTAATTAGCACTGAGAGTAGGTTTATCGTAGTGTTCTGGAGAGTAAGTAGAAGCATAAAAGTACACTTGAGTATTAGCAGCGATTAAAAGTATGGCAGCGGGTGGGAGTGGGCAAGATTATTTACTTTATAAATGGAAGAGCTAAGCATGGAGAAAGAGCTCGCAAGGGAAAAAGTGAGCACTTTTGAGGAAGTGTATGGGGAAAATAACTGAAAACAGTATGAAAAGAGTATTATAGCGTACAAAATGCTCAAAGGAGACAGTGAGGACTTACTATATGGGCACTAACGAGCACTAATAAGCTCTCCAGGATTTGAGGCCTAAGGCTATTAGTGTATTAAAAGTTCTCACACTTGTTCACAATAGGTTATATCCAGGCAATCCTCCCTCCAGGAAGATAAATTGTACTCAGACGCAGAATAATAACAAATGTATGTATAATGCATCATCATTTACATAGATGATCTTTTACATAAAAGAGTTTTTACGCTTATAACATCCCTGTAATGTGCACAGTATAATACCACTTGACAGATGAGATAATGAGGCTCAGAAAAAGAAAGTGAATTCCCTAAGAACACAAGTCAGAAGGTAATAGTCATCTAATGCCAAAACCTGTGCTTTTCCCACTATAAATGTAGTGAATGGCATGTAACACATTCTAATGTGAAAACAAGGTCAACAACAACAATAACCACAGGGCCTCTTCTGAGGCCTGCCCACCCTGCCTTCCCTCCCTCCCTCCTTCCTTTCTTCCCTCTCATCATCTATCCATCCACCCACAGACCCACACACCCATTGCATAAACTTCTGGGTGAGTTCTAGTTTTAAAAAGATGTTCAGCGCACCTCAAAATTTATCTGGATCTGCCATTATTACACAATATTCCTCAGGAATGATCCTTGCAACGTGTCCATTGATCAGATTGATAACCTTCTCCACAAGGCTCAACACCCGAACCTGACAGATTGTAAACGACTGCTTTAGACTGTAGCACCTTGTCAAGGTCAGAAATGTGATACTACGAGTTGCTCCTGCCATGTGTTTAAAGAAATAATATTTCCTACATTGCATTTTGGTTGAAAATTAAGATAAGAAACTTAGGCAAGATGAAAAAGAATGCAACTTTCCTCACCTACTTTCTCATCAGCCTACTGCTTTTCTGGTTTCTGTTCCCATCACACCAAGCAGGCTTTGGGGTCAAGCATGGCCGCAGCTTCTGTTTGTATGAATATGCCTTCCTTTACTTAACCCCTAACCACCAATCCACCCTTGCTTCTTTCTTCTCTTTTATAGTAGGTTTGGGATGTCACATAGATTCGGCCTCTTTTCTTGATCCCATCTTGCTCAATCCTCTCCCTATTCTAATACTGGAACTGAAAATACATGCATGCAGTTTCATGATGCGTAGGGTGGCATGGTTCTGGCCATGTTCAGCTTCAGACTGTGCTAATTTGGGAGGTATTAGCCATAAGAGGCTATTAAGAGCTTGAAATGTGGCTAGTAGGACAGATGAACTCAGTTTTAAATTTAATTTGAATTTAAAAACTAGGGCACCTGGGTGGCTCAGTCAGTTAAGCGTCCGACCCTTGGTTTCTGCTGAGGGCATGATCTCACAGTTCATGAGTTCAAGCCCCACATTGGGCTCTGTGCTGACAGTGCAGAGCCTGCTTGGGATTCTCTCTCTCTCTCTCTCTCTCTCTCTCAATAAATAAACTATAAAAATTTTTTTTAATTTAAAAACTAAATTTAAGTGTAAACATAAATATAATTAGAACAATTTGGATATGTGAGTTTGCTTTTCAACTGTGAATTTATATAATCTAAATCAAGTCCTTCTAATCAAAATTTAGCTCTCACTGGATGTTATATGTAAGTGATGAATCACTAAATTCTACTCCCAGAACCAATACTACACTAACTTGGATTTAAATTTAAAAAATAAAAATAAAAATAAATAAAATCACACACACAAAAGTTATAAACAAATAAAACCGAAAATTTAGCTCCCATACTGAGATGTACTCTTAAGTGTAAAATACATAGCAGATTTTGAAGCTTTAGTAAGAAAAAAAGAGTGTAAGATAGCCCATTAAATTTTTTATACAGAATTCATGTTAAAATGATATTTCAGACATACATGGTTAAAGAAAGTATATTATTAAAATTAATTGCACTTGTTTCTTTTTACTTTTTTTAATGCTGCTACTGAAAATTTTAAATTACATATGTGACTATCATTAAATTTCGGACAGCATTGGTTTAGGGGCCTGGCTAGGGACAGAGGTGCAAGGGAGACTGTCAGCCTTTATTGCTTCCTGCTTTATCACTTATGAAATAACAGCATTAAGATTAATGACAACCTTACAATAATACGTAAATTTCAATAACAGTTAACATTTGTTGGACATTCACTAAGTGCCTGACACTGTTCTAAATTATAAGCAAACAATTCTCATAACAGCTTTATGATGATAACATTTTTATTCCCATTTTAAACATGAAGGAGCTGAGGCACAGAATTGAAATAGTTTGTCTTACAGTTTATAAATGGCAGAACCAGGATTTGAACCCAGATGTATCTAACTTTGTAGCTTTCACACCAGTGAAACGGTGTGCTACCTAATATACTTTAAATATGCCACCTAATACAAGAGATTTGGGGTGGCACCTTTCTCAGCTGTATTTGAGGAGACAGTGTAAAAGTCATTAATACATTGCATGGCATGTATTGCTATTGAATGATTAAATCTACTGGGTGCTCTACTGAATATCAAAAAACTGGGAAAAAAAAAAGCTTGCTCTTTCATAGTTCATACACACAAATAAGTCTACAGCTCTGTTTGCCAGATATTGTTTAAATCTGATAAAATCTGATAAAATCAGATAAAATCTGTAAGTAAATTCATGAAGCCACTTTTAAATATTAATCAAGATAATTGGTTTGCTGCAAACAAGCATGTCAAGGAATTTGAACTTCTCTGTAGTATAAATGGAATTCATTTTCTCCACTGTCAATTCGTTAGCAAAATCTTTTACACTAACGTGCATGAAATGTGCTTCTATCTGTACCTTTGAATGTAATTCCATTCATTCATTTGTTCATTCATTCATTCCTTAGTTACTAATTGAGTGCTGATGTTCCAAGAACTGGCTATGAAATGGACACAAGAACACTCAGTCTAAGAAGAGAATTTGTGCCTGGAGAGAATAGGTCCTGGCGATAGTGTGAGTGGGGACTTTGATACACCCAACCTCTCTGCGAACTATAATTTTTCAAGTTTATATTTGTATGACACAAATATCCAAAACATACATTTTGGGTACTGGTTGGGCATTTAATAGTTGGCATAACAGCAGATTCAAAACTTGATCTCAGCTTGTATAAAACAATGCAGCTGCTGAGTGAAAACAGATGCCAGGGGGAACCATGCTGAGGATAAAGGAAGGACATTGTGGGAAGCACAACTTTATAATAACTTGAGGCATCCCATCTAATGACATTATAATTTGGCTCTCACTTATCGGGTAATGCACCAGACAGCTTCAACTATCATTTGTCTGGCATCCATTAAGTATTGTTTCCTTATAATAGTTTGCTTTGTGTGTTGGACAATGAATGAGGTGGAGGAAACTATCTAAGGCATATGAGAAACAAACCTTAATGACAACAAACAATTTGTCAGACATTCTTTTCCCTCAGCTTTAACATTTGGGTGCCATATAGTGAATTAAATGATCTAGCCCATCTCATTCATCATCCAAAACAGAACAAACTGTTATAGTCAAGCTTCTCTAGAAGATTACCTGACAACTGATATATGAATCCATGGAGGGATTGTATGATGAAGGAACATTAAAGATGACAAGTGATATGTCAGCCTTTAGGCCAGTTACTTTCATTGTATAACAGGCACACAGATTTCTGGCTAAATGGTGGGGAATAACTTAACTAAGTTTGATTTGACATAGTCTGTGGGCTTAAGGGAAGTTACGAGGACCGCCGCACAAATACATGGAAACTAAGTATTGATACCACTTTCTGCAGCATTTAGTCATTCAACAAACATTTACTAAGCACTAACTTTGGGTCAGCACTATTGAAATGCCAGATTTTTCTTCCGGGAGTTCAGAGAGTTAATGGGTCCTGTTCAGGATCACCAAGCTAATAAGCAGAAGACCAGGGGCTCAAGCAGAGTTCTCTGACTATAAGTCAGCATTCTGAACAGTGTAACATGCTGCTTCTCAGTGTCTAGTGATAAATGGTTTGGCTTCTGCTCCATTTGGCTTCCATAGTCATTCCAGCCACCTCCTCCCACAGCAAAGTCAGCTTGTTCCAACACTCCGGGACCTGGCTGAATTTGTCAATTCGAATAGAGAATTTGATAAAGAGTAATCTGCATCTGAGCTATAAACTTGACCTTTAATTTTCTTCCAATTTGAAAAAAGAATAGAAAAGACAGAATAAATGGATTTTTTTAAAAGTATTTTTCAGAAATGAAGATTCCGAGCTTTAATTTTCAAAGCTTGACTCTGCAGATTAAACTAATTTGGTGTTACTATTAGACTTGTTGTGTTGTTACTCTATTTAACTATTTGCTTCCAGATTTGGGGATACACAAAGAGGCTCTTTGTGGTGCCAAGGAATAGGTATCTTTCTGAACAGGACCAAAACTCAAGACCTAATGCAGACAAAGAAATGGCAGAGGTAAACATATTTCCTGAATACCTACTATGTGCTCGTCCCTTTTACACATATTTTTAAGTTTTTCTATCACAAAAATCCTACAGAGTATATCTTCACTTTATTCTGTAGGGTTTCTGTGATTAATAAATAAGGAAGAAACTGAGATTTAGTAAGTTTAACTAATACGTCCCAAGTTACCAGCTAGTTAGTGGTAGAGCTGAGGGTAAAATCCAAATCTGGTTAATACCAAAGCTCTTTCCACACAGCATGTTGCCTAGTGTCTACAATTTGTCTCTCAGTGTGCTATTTCATCAATTACTTAGCAGGTAGGTGGAAACAGAACTCCTTATCTCTCATTTAAACTCTTCTCTTGCTCAGTCTCTTTATCACAGGGAGGCTGTATTTGCTGGGTGTCTCAAGCTCTTGGAATAATGCTTAACTTTACATCTAACTAAGACTTTGCAGTCTTTCCTATGGCTGTAGGGTAAGAATATCTGATTAATTCTATTTTAAAAATTATTTATAACCTGCTTTAAAATAATGAGTTATCAATTTTCAAAGAAATAGTATGCGCTAAAGGGTACTCAATTCTACAATTATAATGAGAACCATAATCTTTCACGTCTGCATGCCAAAATATCAGCCACCATTTAAGGCTACTTTACCTGCCATTTCTTCTGAAGGATTTTCCTGATGTCACTATAGACCTTGAGATCCTCCCCTCTCTTATGGCACATATCACTTTTATTTATATTTGCAGAAAATGCACTATGCCAGCCACACCATGGTCGATGTACCAACATCATCCTTGTTCTCATGGAGCTTAAAATCTAGCAAGATAACCCCATAACCATTCAACTAGTAAAGGTTTAATTGCATCTATAATAAGTGCTGTGAACAAAAACTCCCTGCCATTATGCATTGCATGGAGAAAAATAAAAATGCAATAAGTGATAATACATAAATGTTTTCTGTTTACATAATTCTAGATAATGGGCTTCCCTTTCCAACCTAGCACATTTTCACACTTACTAGGATGTACAAAGAACTCAACTTGAAAACAAAAGTTTATCTTTCTCAAAAGTTTCCCATGAACAAAATATTATAAGATCTATATAAGATCTATATGAAGAAAACTACAAAACTCTTATGAACAAACGCAAAGGAAAACAAAATAAATGGAGAGATATTACATGTTTTTGGGGAAAAAGACTCAATATTATCAAGATCTCAGCTCTTCCCAACTTGATCTATAGATTCACTGAAATCTCAATAAAATCCTAGCAAGTTATTTTATGGATATGGACAAACTTATTCTAAAGTTTATATGGAGAGCCAAAAGATCCAGAATAGCAAACACAATAGTGAAGAGAGAAAAACGAAGTTGGAGAACCAATGCTACCAACTTCAGGACTTACTATAAAGCTACAGTAAATAAGAGTGTGGTATTCGTGCAAGAACAGACAAGTAGATCAGTAAAGCAGAACAGACAGTCCAGAAGTAGACTCAGTAAATACAGTCAATTGACCTTTAACAAAGGAGTGAAGGCAATATAATGGAGCAAAGATAGCTTCTTCAGCAAATTGTGCAAAACAAGTGGAAGTATGCATGCAAAAAAAAAAAAAATCTAGACACAGACCTTACGCCCTTCACAAAAATTAATTCAAAATGAATCACAGATCTAAATGTAAAACACTAGAATATAACATGGGAGAAAAGTTAGATGACCTTGGGTATGGTGATGGTATTTTAGATACACCAAATCCACAAAAGAAATAATTGATAATCTGGAATTCATTAAAACAAAAATTTTCTGTTCTGTGAACCAGTATCAAGAAAATTAGAGGACAAACAACAGACTTGGAGAAAATATTTGCAAAAGACACATCTGGTAAAGAACTGTTATGCAAAATATACAAAGAACTCTTAAAAGTCAACATTAAGAAAACCAAAAATCTGATTAAAAAATAGGCCAAAGACTTTAACAGATACCTCACCAAAGAAGATGTATAGATGGCAAAAAGGCAAATGAAAAGATGCTCCATATCATATATCATCAGGAAAATGCAAGTTAAAGCAAGGATCTAGCACCACATACTTTTTAGAAAGGCCAAAATCCAGAACAATGACGACATCAAATGTTGGCGAGATTGAGGAGCAAGAGAAACTCACTCATTACTGGTGGGAATTGCAAAATGATACAGCCACTTTGGAGACAGTTTGGCAGTTTCTTAAAAAACTCAGTGTAAACTCTTACCATACAATCCAGAAACTGTACTCTTTGGTATTTACCCAAGGAAGATGAAAACATGTTCACGCAAAAACTTGAACATGGATGTTTATAGAAGATTTACTCATAATTGCCAAAACTTGGAAGCAACCAAGAGACCCTTCAGTAGGTAAATGGATAAACTGTGGCACATGTAGACAATGGAATATTATTCAGTGTTAAAAAAAAAATGAGTTATCAAGCCATGAAAAGACATGGAGGAAATGTAAATGCATATTACTAAGTGAAAGAAGCCAATTTGAAAAGGCTCCATGCTGTACGATTCCAACTGTAGAACATTCTCAAAAAGGCAAAACTACAGACATAGTAAATTGATCAGTGGTTTCCAGAGTTGGAGAGTGGGGACATGAATAGGCAGAACACAATGGATTTTTAGTGCAGTGAAAATACTCTGTTAAATAAAAACTTGAAACAAAAAATAAGAAAATACTCTGTATATTATTACAATGTATATATATCATTATACACTTGTCCAAACTCATGAATGTACAATACCAAGAGCGAACTATGGACTTTGGGTGATTATAACATGTCATTGTAGGTTCACCCTTGGTCAAAAAAAAAAAAATACACCCTCTGGTGAGTGATGTTGATAATGGAGGCCATGCATGTGTGGGGGCAGAGTATATGGAAAATCTCCACACCTCTCTCTTAATTGTGTTTTAAACCTAAAACTCCCCTAAACAATAAGGTCATAAGAATAAAATAGCTCCAGGTTTTTGTATTAGTGAAGCAAAGACGCTTGGGGCAAAACCTCAACAACTGCAGATTTCATTGAGAGGATGAGAGGCCTAGCTCTCTAATCCGTAAGCCAAGGAAGCACTTAAAGATCCACAGTTGCAGTGAATTCTGGTTAGAGTAACAGACTGTCAGACTGAGAAAAATCCTTAGAACTAACTAATCCAGAAGGTTCAGACTTCTGGCTTTTACAGTTTTTATGGAGAAAGACAGAAGGTTGCCAGCTTCTTATTTTGCCCAATGGGGATGTTACATAAAACCTACCATCTATTCCTTTTTGATTCCATAAGTGAGTAGGCATTTGGAAACAAAAATAAAGAACAGCGTCATCTCAGTATGAAGAACAGTCTCTCCTAAGCAAGGACAGGTACAACATATAGACATAGATACAGATATAAACATAGAGTAAAATGTTATAGCTACAGGCAATATTGTTTTTATTTTCCTCATTTCATCATAGACTGGTCAAAACTGTACTTTAAGAAACTGATCTCCAAATTCTTCAGAGGTTCAATGACTGACCAAGGTTACAAATTAGTGGCTACTGGGCTTGAACCAGTACCCAGGTCACTGGACCCCACTTCAGGGTTTCTTCTAATTACCCTCTGCTTGGACTTTGGGAACACGACAAAAGGCTTGAGGTGGAAGGTGAGATGAATCCTCCTTTACATATAGGATTACGTGACCCTAGAGTCAGCGAGACAGGTAGTAAAAAAGGAATAAAAAAAAGAGAAACATTCTGAAGAGAGGAGATGAATGTATTTTTAGTTCCTAAGAACATTCTCCTCTTTCCACATTTCTCTAGAGCAACAACTGGGGGTAATAAAGGGTTATGAAAATAGAAAAGCCATGACTAGATGGTAATTTGTTAAACTCCTAATATGTTCTCAGAACTGAGTTGCTTTTATCCTCATAGTCCTTTGAGGTAGCTCTTTCAGATGAGGAGACTAAGGCTCATTGAGGGGAAGCAGTCTGCCTAAAATCGGCAGCTTCACATCTGTCTAACTCAGTTCAGATACCCATTAACTATGCCACACTGTCTCATATATTGCTATCCAGCAAATAGGATGTACATTTGTTGAGCTCCTACTATGAGCTAGGTCCTGAGTTTATTGTTTTTCATAATTTATTTCATGTGATATTGACCTTAGTCCTATTTAGCTTTTTCATTTGACAAATAAGGAAACTGAGGCTGAGGATCATATAGCCAGTAAGTGGAGGAGCCAGAAATCATAATGCAGCAGAATTATTTGTATTGGTTCTTGAAGTAGAGAGTTGACAGGAAGCTAAAAAAAAAAAAAGTATACTTTCTGTATTGCATTGAAAGAGTATATATGCAATAGCAAATAAGTAAGTCATACTCTAGTTGTGTTTTGATATTTTCATAGCCTGATAGTTTGAATCACATGAAATGACTTTATTTATTTATTTATTTATTTAAATATATGAAATTTATTGTGAAATTGGTTTCCATACAACACCCAGTGCTCATCCCAAAAGATGCCCTCTTCAATACCCATCCCCCACCCTCCTCTCCCTCCCAACCCCCATCAGCCCTCAGTTTGTTCTCAGTTTTTAAGAGTCTCTTATGCTCTGGCTCTCTCCCACTCTAACCTCTCTCTCTCTTTTTTTTTTTCCTTCCCCTCCCCCATGGGTTCCTGTTAAGTTTCTCAGTCTCCACATAAGAGTGAAAACATATGGTATCTGTCTGTGAAATGACTTTTTAAAAAATTTTTCTTAATATTTATTTATTTTTGAGACAGAGAGAGACAGAGCATGAGCGGAGGAGGGGTAGAGAGAGAGGGAGACCCAGAATCCGAAGCAGGCTCCAGGCTCTGAGCTGTTGGCACAGAGCCTGACGCAGGGCTCGAACTCACGGGCTGTGAGATCATGACCCGAGCCAAAGGCAGACGCTCAACCAGCTGAGCCACCCAGGTGCTCCACACGAAATGACATTTTTGTAGGTCAGAAGTGGTTGAATATTGTGATTGCATATGGTTTGATCTAATATATATCATATTAAGTTTTACTAATCCATAGCTTTCTGCCTCTATTTAACCTTGGCAATAAGTTAAAGATTGCCAAGCTAATAGAATGGTGACAGTGATAATAAAATAATAATAACATTATCAACTACTTTTACCATTTTTTAGAAAGCTACTTCTATATGTTTTTTAGTGTGCTAAAAATACATAACATAAAAATTGCCATTGTAACCATTAAAAAAATTTTTATTTTATTTATTTTTTTAATGTTTATTTATTTTTGATAGACAGAGATAGAGCTCAAGCAGGGGAGGTGCACAGAATCCGAGGCAGGCTCCAGGCTCTGAGCTGTCAGCACAGAGCCCAACATGGGGTGGAACGCACAAACCGTGAGACCATGACCTGAGCTGAAGTCGGATGCTTAACTGACTGAGCCACCCAGGCACCCCACCATTGTAACCATTTTTAAAGTGTACAGTTCAGTTGTGTTACATATGTTCACAATGTTATGAAACAATTCCAGAACTTTTTCATCTTTGCAAAACTGAAACTCTATACCCATTAAACAATGAGGGACCCCATGAGGGACCATGTGCCCAATGGTGTCATATCAAAGGACTTTTTTCAAAAGAAGTCAATTTGAAATTTTGTGTGAAATTTTCCAATTTCTAATGGCTTAAGAAAAACTTTGTTGAGATAGAATTCAAATACCATAAATTCACCCACTTAAAGTGTACTATAGAATGGTTTTTGGTTATGCAACCATAATGTTAAGCAACCATCATCTCTAGTTGCAAAACACTTTCATCAGCCCTAAGGGAGACACTGTGTTCATTAGGCAGCCATTCCCCATTCTCTCCTCTCCCTAACCCCTAGTAACCACCATTCTACTTTCTGTCTTTATGAATTTGACTGTTTTAAATACTTCACATTTCTATTATTTTTGAGGGTATAAAATGTGCAAGATGCCTTACATACTTTATTTAATCCTAACAAAACTATGAAATAAGTCCTGTTATCCTCATTTATAGCCTGAAAAAGGTAGATATACAGTTAAACCTGAAACTAACCCATTACTATATGTGTTCAAATTTGTTATATCCAAATTAGATACTGATGAAAATAATTTACACCCTAAAGATTGCCCATATTTTTTATTATTGGGAGATGGTGGTGGATTTCCAAAGATCCAAACATCCATCTGGGGACTCCAACAAATTTGATAGAGTTCAACAAATACTTGGTTAATGACTAAGTAAATGATGTATAGAATCCCTTCTTAGTAAAAGATAATATGAAAGAGTGAGATGATCTTTAAGAGAGAAAACTCAAATGCTTATAGTAACATTATCCATGTAGAGGTTTTTGGCTAATTTTTCTAAAACAGTAAATAAATTACAGTAGTGTGGTCTCTGTAGTTTGTATAGTACAGTGACCTATACTATACCAAAAAATGGATAGATTTCTTGTATAAACAAAAGATATCTGAAAAAAAATGGGTGAGAAAGGACTTAACTGTAAAAATAACAACATTCTATTCTGGAATATCATTCATAAATTCAGTTGAACTCTGTAGGAAGGAGGATGTTTTAAAATGGGCTAAAACATTAGGGGATATTATTTAGTATGTTACTTAGAGTTGGCATATACACAAGTAAGAGAACTGAATCTGGAATAATTAATGAGTCCCTTGTGTTTGCAGCACTTACAAAAAGGATGGACAATCACTGTTTAGGAGAAAACAGAAGCTTTGCGTTCATACGTCAACTTTTTTTTTTAACAGAAAGACAAAATAGAAGAAAATAGTTGGATACTAGAGATTTTGTCATTCGTGAAACAAATGAAACAGAATTGAAAAGAGAGTGGCAAAATATTTGCATGAAAGAAGCATCCTTATTTTTATTTTATTGAAATGGGATTTACTTTCAAACTGAAGTTACATTTTTATAAAAGAATTCTTTTCATTGTGAAGGAAAATTATATAATAAATGTTTCTTCCTTGAATAATTATTTTTTAATCAGAAGTAATAAGCTTATTAAAAAGATAGCTATATATAAGATGTATTTATACAATTAACTGTATATTCCTAAATTAATAAATGACCTTAGATTTATAGAAAATATTAAAAATTATATCTTTTTACCTTTATTCCTTCCGCTCTATTAATAAACACCTCCGTTGTTTTTTTCTTCAAAATTCTCCCAACAAAAACTTCTCTTTCAATGCATGAAACTCTTCAGAAATTTAATATCTTTAGGCCCCAATATACTTAAATTTTCCTTAGATACATTGCTTGAACTTAAATTTGAAAGTAACCAAATTTTTGCTCTATGGATTTTGTGGAAATGCTAATGTCCAAATCTGATCTCAGTGAGCTTTGACCTTCTGAGATTTGTCAACCACCCAGATGTCAAATCTTTCTTTTTCCTTTTTGAAAAAGAAATTTATTCAATTCAATGCAAATCATTCTGTCATCTTTCAAGGACAAAAGACTGAACATATTATGGATCTTAATCTTTACCTACACCTATCTAAAATAAGGTTTTAGAAAATTTGAAGAATCATAGAGTTTCAGTTGTGGGGGGACCCTTCAGGATATCCTTTCTTTTACAGAGAAAGACCCTACATGGCTTCTCCAGATGTGACACAGAGAGTCAAAGGCAAAATCCAAATACGGTTTTCTTATAACCACCCAAGGCAAGGCCCAAACTGTTGACTTCCTCACATTGTTGTCCAGATCCTAGACAATACAATGTTCCAATTGAAAAAATTAAACGGTACTACTATTTTTTGAGGAAGAAACTCCAGGATCCCGAATGAAACAAGAGTGATCCCTATACCTTAACACATCACTATACATAAAGGGAAACTGCCAGTGTCTCTGTGTTGGTACAGGGGCAAGACCACTGAAGTATTCTACCCCAAACTTGCAATGGGAGAGGTGAATCATTTAACGGCCCTGCTTCTCAGTCTGCAAAATGGGAATAATATCCCATTCTACATAGCTGAGATGACAGAACTAAAGAACGTGAAAGGACTTCAAGGCTCCTCCACATTGCAGACACAGGTCCAGCCATGATTTATGCACAGACTTGCTTTAGTAGGTATGCCCTACTTCCACCACAATAAAGGGCCTTGAGACACAGATTAAGGGACTATCTAGCACAAACCCAAGAAAACTCAGAAAAAAATAAAAGGCAAACACGCTATGAGGCATGGAATAAAAGGAAGAAACACACCCTGGCATATTTGATGCTCGAGAGAAATAATGTCAGTTTGAAATTACAGGTAGATGTGTTTCCCTTCTCCCCACCCCCTCATACTCTTTTCTAGCACATTTTGGGGAGCTATGGAAAATGAATAGAAGAGACAAAAAAGTACTTTGCCCGGCAGGAATACAAAATTGTAAAAGCACAGACAGCACTACAGAGGCGCGCTGCCATTCACTCACAAAGAATTTTGTGCATGTAGATGGCTGATTAATTGCCGGCCTGCCTAGACGAAGCTGCAACAAGCCAGATACTGTCAGCATGCCATCGGTTACCATGGAAATGCACAAGGTTCCTGTTTCTGACAAACCCTTGAATACTGGATAGATTGTGCCATATGTAAATAAGGCAAATTAGTTTTCCTATATCTTCCAGACAAGGTTAGACGAAAAGAAAATATATCTGTTTAAACATACTCTCTAACCTCTTAGATGTGACGAATGAGAAAGAGGGGCTTCTTTCTTAGGAAACTGAACTCAGATTGTTACAACTGAAAGGCACTTGGGGAAAATGACCAAAAAATGCAAAATGCATTGCCCATTTATAAGGAAGGACTTCAAAGTCAGTCATGCAAAGGTACATTTATTAGACTTTTGTTTTGTAACCAGATGTATTTTGTGTCCTGCTCTTTACAAAATTATAAAACGTCAAACAGTTATTTCTATGGTATTAGATTAGAAATTTCATATCTCTGTCATGCAATTTTTACTTTTGCACAATCCCTGGACCATACGCTGAATACTGAGTCACAAACCAGTATAATTTAAAATATTTAACTCCACTACTAAGAATACTTACTTTGCCGTTATATTGATTGGGGCTGCTGCTTTTTTTTTTTTTTTAAACAGTTTTTGCCAGCACTAGGAGACTTACAACTTCTTTCCATGTTGTAATAATAATTGATAATTAACCAAATCTGATATGATTTCAAAAAATCTTATAATTATTGTTAGGATATTTCAAAGTACATAATGACTCAAATTCCTTGTATATTTCGTGACACAGGACTACTCTGATGGCCACATATAATTATATATTTAAAAATTTTAATGTTTACTTAAACAGTAAAAATGCCAAAAAGTGCTGGAGTACTTTTCATAATATAGCATTTCTGAATAACTTTAAAATGTGCATTTCTCAAAATAAAACATTATATCATAGCTATTATCTCCTCAATTTTAAATACATACTTTTTCTTTATTTTCAGCCAGATTTGCTATTTCAGCTTAAATTTAAATTAATGCCCTCTCCCTTTACTGGGTAAAGGCAAGAAAATTTATTTTCTAGCAAATGATCCATGTATTAGATATGCTCATTCCAATCTGATTATGATATACTATAGGTTATTCCATGTTTTAGAATTCAGAGATGAAATCTAACTAAGGGACTCAGTCTTTAACATATTCTTATAATTGAATATTATTAAAAAAAAATAAAAAGAATTATGTATACACAGTACTTCTAATTTTTATGTAAATAATATACTACGTGAAGCTCTCAAAAATGCTAACTTTCAGTATTGCCCTATTTGACATTTTTCTTGCAAAAATACTCTTCACACTCTTCAATATGAATATGATATGTAAAGAGGATGGTTTTCATAAAATATTCTAAACAAATTTTAAAAGTGCATTATGTTTATCCAACAGTAAAGAGGGAATCAAAGAAAACGATCTGAATAATTCTGGCGAGAACAAGGCCCTATGCCTGAGATTTTTCTTCCTGTTCTTCATTTTCTTTTACTTATAGAGACCTAAACAGGTTGTCACACTTTTTAAGTCATTCTAGTCCTTTTGCCCTGAAATACATGCCCTAGAGATGACATTTCATTTCTCTCTTTTTTCCCCCCTTTAAATCACACAGATTATAATTAAAAGCATTAGGATTTCATGCATGGTCATATAACAATGTCCATTTTTCTTATTAGAAATCTTCCCAAGTTCTTTAATTGTGAGCATGTGTATTTGAGGATTAAAATATTAGTCTATATCCTAGAAGCCAAAAGTTTCACAATGAAAAGAGGCCAAATTTTTTTTCCAAGAAAAAAAAAAAATATATATATATATAAAACCCACTTTGCTAGTTATAAGGCATATGTGTTATATATGCTAGGAATAGGTTAGGAAAAATTAGATTGGATCTGTTCATGTTTTTAATTCTATACTTTAGAATGCATGATTTACAAGCTGCATACTTTAAAGATAAATATGAGGGTATTTTATTTTATTGCTTAAATATGGCAAAACAGGAATATTTAATGGTATTAAACACAGGATAGTCAATGAGAGAGCAGATCTTCTAGCCATTGTGAGGAGGATAAATGCTGTCTAGAAGGAGTATACACATTTGCTGCTTTTAAAGGCAGCATTACACTATGGAAAGAATATTCAATTATTCATTCATAGAGCATTTATTATGTACCAAATACTTTATGACACATGGGAAGATCCCTGCCTTAATGGAGTTTATACTCTAGTGGGGGTAGAGATAAACCAGGAGAAAGAACATTTGAGTTCTAAACTTTTTCTCTCAAATCCTGTAATTTCTTTTACTTGTATTACCCTTATGATATTATATTCTCTTTCTAGTTTAGTTATCTGTGTGTCTTTCTACTCGCCTATCTTATTAATTTCTCATGACTATCAAATATGGTCTGGATCTTTGGATCTTCCACCGTATTCAACATACAGTATGTTCTCCAACAATATCTGTAGAATAAATGAATAAATAACTCTCCTGGTCAACTGTAGTATAATTTTAGGCAAGTCACCTAACTCTAGAAGCTTTTGGCTTTTTCTCCTATCAACAGGGGTGTTGAAATAAATAATCTTTCAGGTTAAAATTGTAATTCTATAATATTCCTTAGTGCTGTATGTTGGTAAACAAATTTACTCTTGTTACCCTACTGGCTTAGAAAATTTTCATCCTAAAAATTTGATTAGTCTGAATTTATTTTTAATCTTCTGGCTATCATTTTATCAGAATGACTTTTAAAACATAATCATTTTATCTTTCATGGAAAAGTATGCCCAGATCTGGTATTCAATCTTAAGATATTATTTGTATACTTGCTAGATGTACAAAACAGGCAGGAAAATCATGCACAGGAAAAAATAAGTCAGTTTTTGAAGTATTAAATCAAGTGAGTGAAGTAAGACAGAAGCAATAGTTCTGCAACAAAAGAGAACTTCCTTCCTCTAAATCCCACACACATATGGCTGTTTGTCCCAGGCTCATGTGGATCATGGATAATTTACAAACAGTGGGTGATGAGCTATAAAGAAAATGACTCAGTGGCCCATCCGTAATTTAAATATGTGACAAAATGTTTAAATGTTTCAAACAATGGTAAAACACTAGCGACTTAACAGTTTGAAAGCAAGTGTGAAGCATTTTTTTTCTAGTTTATTGGCTTTATTTTTTTTGCACCAGCTGAAACAGACATCCTATGTTTGATTCTTCCTAGATGCAGTGTTAATCTTCCACTGGGTATCTCACTGGAAAATAAGGAGGAGAGTATCCATTTTTTGAGAATAGCCTGGCTAGTAAAATTTATGTACTGAAGTTAATGTGTGTATAATTGAAAAATCCAGAAATTCAAAGTCTTACTCAAGATTTTCATCTATCATGGGAATACTTCATTTGTTTTCTTATCAGTGCATTGACAGCCCCAATCAGCATACATCATCATTTTGAAATAAAACTTTAAATTATTTTCATGTTGACATTTATGTAACCTGTATCTATGTAGACACAGAATGAAGAGACTTTAGTGCAATAGTTACAAATATGGCCCTTTCCTCCAATCTTGTATTATTCGATTGATTTTCTCAAAAGATATACAAAAAGGAAAATAAATAAAAGTTAGCTGCTTTTTTTATTTGTTCAAAACAAAAGCTGAGAAATGAAAAAATGCATTTAGTTAACTGGCTATTGAGTTTATACAAACTCAACCATGCAGACTCTTAACAGATAAGGTAGATTTTGGAGGGAGACAGAGATTGATTACTAACATATAGAATCTAAGTCAAATTAATTATGTAATCAAGGGGAAAGAGAAAAAAATAAATAAATAAAAGACCTAGCATATAATGACAAGAAAATAAAATTCTAAGTAAAAATTGGTTCTACTTTATAATATAAAGAGAGACTCGTTTGCAAATACATGTGCTTATCTCAAATAAGTGAAGTGTTTTGCTGATATATTTAGTTGGATTTTGCAAACTGCTTCAGACTGAAATGTATGTTGAAGCCTAAAACTGATTTGTTCCATGTAAATCGCATTTAAAACTTTTTCAGCTAAAGATATTACCAGTAAAGCTATTAACTCGAGGATGAGCTCTATCTTTAGACCTCTGAACCTGTTAAATCTTTGATAATATTAAGAGATTTTTTATTTCTCTTTATGTAAAATATAAAAAGAAGTCCCAAGGAATCACATTTTTTTCCATTTGAAAGGGATGCAAACCCAATCCAAAAATTTTTTTATTATTAATGTGAACTTAAATGAACCTTCCTCCTTTCTTCTGCTTGCCCTTGAACCATGTCCCAAAAGCAGTTGACGGAGTAGGCAGATTTTCTCCAAGACTTTCTCAATTGGACATTTTCTATATATTCTATACACACACACACACACACACACACACACACACACACATATTTAATGACATATATATTTACATATATATTTAATGGCAAAGGAACCTAGTAACATATCAACATTTTAAAACACTTGGCTCTGAAAATATTCTGATGGTGTTAATTTCATCTAAAAGCCAAATGCTTTCTTTGTCTCTTTTCTTATTATGTAGAATAGATAGATGGATAGGTATATAGATAGATGATAGATAGATAGGTAGATAGATAGATAGATGATAGATAGATAGATAATTATGACACTGTTCCTTGGAGTTAACCCATAAGTTTAGCTTGGTTTAATTTATTACACAAGTATTGCTACTTGGTAAGATTGGCCTGACATTTGGACTATCAGAATCTGTACTCTGCACCATTATCCTTTTTCCTCCTTATATAGCTGGGAAACCTAAAACCTCCATCATGTTAAAAAAGCTTCTTATTGGCAGATCTTTTGCCCTGCATATTTTCATTACTTTGGGCCCACTCACTCCAAATAGGCTATCCATTCAACATATGATAGTTACTTGAAACCCTGAAAAACCAATTAGAGAAGAATCAAACTTTTTTCTTCCCTTTTCTTGCCCAGAGTATAATATATAATATAAATGCATAATTAGTGGGATTTATATTTTGATATATATTGAAAACATTTCAGCATTTCTAAGACATTCATACTCTAGTGTTCTTTCTTCTAAATTATTCATCAGTGTTGTCTACAAAATCAAAAATAGCATTTGGACCTGATCAATTCTGTCAACAAATGAATTATGTAACATTTAAAAATTCTGACTCCATAATTCTCATTATAATGCAGGGAATTGAGTACATATTCCAATATTTTTATTATCCATATCCTAAGATTTTTTTATAAATCCTCAGCTTATAAACTCTTGTCTATGAGAATAGAGATATGCTATGGGGCACTTAGCTTGGGTTACTCTCTCATGGCAAGGGTCAAATTTATAGAAGGCACTTACTTCATAATCATTGATTTATTTGTGTCTCAAGACATTCCTAGGAGATAATTACAAATTATTCTATCCCATTAAGACACACTAAATCTGTGAATGTTATAAAATACTACTATAACCAATCAGGATATAATTGTACTCTCCATATTTAAAGTCAATGCAGACATTTCCAGATCTAGCATAGTATGTTAGATATTTCCTATTCACGAGTCAAACATAAAAGTAAGAGATTTTAGGCAAAAAAAGAAAAAGTGATAATAAACCTTCCAACCTCATTTTCTAATACCAATGTAAGTATTATTTCAACAGCTTTAATATAAACTTTCTAATACTATTAAGTGCTGGTGTCCTTCAGTCTAGTTTAGCTTCAATCAATGGCTCCCAGAGGCCATACTTGTGAGGATACTGTTTTGCAAATAGCTTAGCTGACACTGACTTGGATGACAATTTTCATTTTCTGTGATTTGTTTCTCTTTTTTGAACAACGATTTCATGTAGTCTAGAAGGCATACATGTGAGTCACAAAACATGAAAACATCTTACAAGCAAACAGACATTCACAAAACAGGAACTGTAGAAAGTGGACCTATGTATGTATTTTTTTCTTTAATTTTCTCTCTTCTTTTTCTCTCCCCTACCCTGCTCTGTCACCTAGTATATCACTCTATTACAAAGGACATCAGCATGAGTATCTTCAGCTATGAAGAGTAATTATGATAACTACCCACCTCATCCACACTTACACCCACACCCCACAACTTTTGAAAACATGAGAAGACAGATTTTATTCCAGACTCTGCCACTTTGTTGTTGTGTGACTTTGGATAAATCTCTTACTTGAATCTTCTGAGCCTCAGTATTTTCATCTGTAAAACAAAGCTAATGATAATATTTCTTCCACCTACTTTATAGAATTGTTAAGGAAGAATTAAAAAAATATATATATATATATGAAAACTTGTTTTGAAAGTATAACTATACAAATATTATAATACAGACACATAGTGAGGCAATAGTTACCTGAAGTTTTGGAACTCAGAATAACATGTAGGTAGTATTATATTTAAGAGAAATTACTTTAGATTTCATAAAATATTTTATGAATAAAAGTCCAACTGAACATGATTTCACTCCATCATATATGTGTGTGTGTGTGTGTGTGTGTGTGTGTGTGGGTGTGTGTGTGTTGGTATCTATATCGACTTACTTAATCACTATTTATTGGTTGATTAACTAACTTTATTTGATTCTGTAAAATACTTGTAGTTTTCAATGAGATAAATTAGAAAACTTTGATAGAAATGTATCCAGAATCTGCTGAGTCATTATTATGAAATTCTTTATTAGGCTCAACATAAAATTACACCAATAGTATGTGATTCTCTGGAAAGAAGTTTCATTAACTGTGCTCTCAGTTTTCCTATATTCCCTCAGAATATTAATTTGAGTACTGATAAAATTTATTAACGATCAGCTTTTAACAAGGATACTGAGTACACTAACATGCCCATATAAATGGTACAGAATTTACTTATTCATCCTAGTGCTGTGTTTGAGATTTAAAAGTAGATTCTTCCATGTTAATATTACTGGCCACTTCAACCCAGCTTGCTTATCAGGAGCAACGGTAGTATTAACTTAAATGACAACCAAAATGCCTCATCCAGTTTGACTTCTCTCCTTGACATCTATGACTTCAGCTGACCCTACACTCAGACAATGGCAATACCTTTATATATTATTAGCAATTTTCCTTCCATAACAGACCACTTAATCACCAATTTGATACTCAGAGCACTTCTACCCAGCTGCAGGAAGAAAGCGCTTTGGAACAACCAGAGGCAAAGGCATCAGCTGCTGCTTTCAACCAACACAGGCAATTTCTGATAACTTCAGGTATTGGACCCATTTTATCCTAGCTAAGTACATGTTTGTGTGCTACGTGTTGGCTCCTGAAGTGCACGCTGCAAGATATACCTCTAGGACTTGCTGTCGGAGAAGCTCTTCCATAATCCCCTCAGAGCAAAGTGCAAAATTTGACACATGGGTCAATTAGTAGCCACAGATCACTCTGCACCTAATAGGTAACGTCTAATGGCAACTATCTTTAAAAATCCGCAGATGACTTTTTGTTGAGCTGACAACCATGTTGCATTTTTTAGAGGCAGTCTTCATTTCTTTATTAAAACTAATATTTACTCCATGAAAATGTAACCCATCATTTAGCCTCTATTCCTGTGAGCTCAAAAAACAAAAACAAATCCTAGGAAATAATAAAAATACTTGTCATTACAAGCTTTAACTGAAAGATAAATCTATCTGACCATTTTTCCAGCTTTTGCTTATGTGCCACTATACTCAATATTTTTCTTTCAAGAATCAATGATCCAGTTGAATCTTGATTTTAACTTACGCCATCCATTAGAGAAAGTTAAGAGCCTGAAAAGGGTCAGCCTTTTTTGTCTCTATTAGTCTAGGTAGCTTTGTCTCTAATGGAATCCTTTCGATAATTATTTCATACTTCTGGCAAATCTTGATGGACTCCATTCACCTCAATGCTACCTCTGCAGATCACTCAAAAGCTTCTATTAGGACATCTTAGAGAAATCTCCTTTTTGCTTTATACTCAAATAAAGGAAGTAAAAAACTAAACTTCAAGAGAGGCCACGCTTTTCAATGTAATCACAATACTCTCCAGTCCGAACAACAGGCATCAGCTATTCCTTCTCTTTTGAAAGCATTTTGACCAGGTGGAAGGATTTTAAACATATACACAGTACACACATCTCTTGATCCCACTCAAAACCTCAGAAAATATTTTCATACTTATTTGCATATGTTTTTTTCACTCGTAAGGTTTAGGGAATACGAGTTTTATCTCTTTCAGTGACAGTGCTTTTCAACAGGGAAAAAGAAATATCTAATCAATAACTGCAACAATGTACTACAGTTAACTGCTAAAATTGAACCAAAAAAAAAATCAAATTACAATCTGGGACACTTATTTTTTTTCTGAAATGTGTCATACACCCATACACTTCACCTAAAAAACATACTTTTTCTTAAAGAAATACCTTTATTTTGCTTAGTTACCAACATCAACTTTAATTCCCTAAGCAGAAAACAGCTGGATGACAGGTGAAAGCTGGTTGAGGATTAAGAATTTGCTGTGAGCTTTACACAAAACAGCTAATAGTCACTTGAAGAATCAAGTGCCGAACGTATTAGAAGATTCCAACTGCCACTTCTTTACTTAACCTAGTCTAAATGAAACTCTATGAGCCTGCTTAGAGCAAGGTGGGCTCTCATAAGCCCCGGAAGACCTGTCCACCACAGACAGAGGGAGGAAGGGTATCTAGTCATGGAAGGGGGAAAAGGAACCAGCCAATACATATCCAGTACCTTTCCCCCCAACACCTTTCACAAAGGACTTAAGGTGGCTCCCAACATAAATATAATGTGAGAGATAAGACACTTACCAGAGAAAGGTAAGGCACAGGGAAAATAAAGTTTGAACAATAAGACCAAGGGTGAGATGCACACACAGAAATGCATAACCCTTTTCACGAGAGTACCAAGGCTGCCGCTGCTGCAGTCCACAAGCAAAGGAGGAAGCATGATCAGGTACAAGATTGACAATATCCATAAAGTTAAAGGGAAAAGGGGGGAATCCCTCCACAAAGTGCCTGCTTTATGACAAATACTTTTATATGAGCAAATGTTATTATTTTCATTTTACAGAAAAGTAAACAGAGGTTCTGAGTAGTTAAATGATTTTTGCTCAAGGTGGTATGGCTGATAAGAGTCAGAGCAAGGATTTAAACTCACTTCTGACATCAAAACTCATGCTCATTTCATTTCAAGAGGAGGGTGGGGACAAGGAATCCTCAAAGCTGTTTTTCAGAATTGCACACCTTCTTAATGAGAAAAACTAGAGATGATATTTTTCTGAGTTCTTAGGAAATTCAGTGAATGTATCTGTAAATCAATATAAAATATAGAATATTTCAAATGAATAAGGTTTGACTAATCTTCTATACATCATATTTAAGTTATATTGTGTTATTTTGTTTCCCTTTTTTCATTTTCATCATTTACCCATAATAAAAGAGTTTCATAATTCTCTTTTGTAATGCCTACATACCAATGAAATGAGTATCTATATCCTATAGTATAAACACGAGGTTTGGATATTCTTCAGGATATGGAAAAGGGAATATTCTGGAACTACTTTAAAACAATGTTAATATTCTATTTATTTAAGTCACATAATCATAAGTCTAGTTTTTTCTGAAGGTTTTTTTGTTTGTTTCAAGTTTTTATTTATTTATTTATTTACTTACTTACTTACTTACTTACTTATTATTTTGAAAGACAGAGAGAACAGGGGAGGGGCAGAGGGAGATGGAGAGAGAGAATCCCAACCACCAGGTTCTACACTCAGAGCACAGCCTGAGGCGGGGCTCAGTCTCACAACCATGAGACCATAACCAAATCAAGAGACCATGATATCATGGCCAAAATGAAGAGACACTTAATCAACTGAGCCACTCAGGTACCACTCAAGTTTTTATTTAAATTCTAGTTAGTTAACATACAGAGTATCTTATTATTCTATTTACATATCTTTACCACTTTTAAAAGTGTACAATAAGTGGAATTTCTTTAAACTTTATAATGCATTTATAAATTTACTATATATTATATGTTGAAGATGAAATTAAATACTTCCGCTATTTAACAAATTTTCCCTAATATTTAAGTAACTTTTGTAATTCTGTTACACTAAACCTTTATATATGATGAATCTTTTCTTACATATTCTAATAATATATGATGAATTTTTTCTTACATATTCCAATAATATTTGTAATCTTAATATAATTCTTTTACTTCCAAATCTAAACTAAAATTTTAATTCATTTAATCCATTATATTTTAAGATAGAAACACAAGCTAATTTATTGGACACACTCAAGTGGTAAATAAATTTTAATATTTCAAATTAAATTATATGAAATTAATTATATGAAAGTTAACTATAAAATATATATAGTTGATTCCCAAATTTATAGGAAAACACTAACATTATAGATTAAATTTTTGTTACATTAAAATTATCTCTATACTGAATAACATTTAAATCTAAATCCTGGCTAAATTTAATTGTAGTCAAGACTAAATCTAAATTTAAAGATACTTTTCCCCTAGTACACAATGATATCATCCTGGATAACTTTGGTGTTTCCTCCTAAACTTTTATAATAATCAGCTGTTATAATTAGGACTTGAAATTTCAAGTTGTAGTTATCAATTTTAAATTATATCTATGTGGTTGTATAGTTTAAAATTTATATATTTTGTTTTGCAGACTTTTAATATTTTGAAATAATTATAAACTACAAGAAGGTGCAAAAATAGTACAGAGTGTAGCATATCCTTCACCCAGCTTCCCCAATGGTTACACTTTATGTAAATGTAATATAGTATCAAAAGCCAGAACCTGATACTTATATAATAGTAACTATACCTGTGTATGTATACATCCATGCAATTGGATTCCATGTACAGATTTACATAATATATATACAAAACTATTCCATTACATAAAACTACTTGTGGAATCCTTTATTGTCTGTCCTTTCATCACCATCCTCCTTGTCCCTATCCCTGGGCAACTACTAATGTATTGTCTATATAATTCTGCCATTATGAGAATTATATAAAGTTGATTCTTGTTTTCATGGTAGTTATGTTCTGTAAAGTCACTACAAACAATTAGCAAATACTGAATCATTTCTTCTAGAGGAAATTCAGGGTTAAGTTCTTGAAAGCCTGCAGTAACATTTTCATCAACCATCAATACACAATCTTGTATAAAAGGAATTATACACTATGTAACTGTTTGAGATGTGATTTTTCTCATTTAGTATAATGTCCTTGAAATCCATCCAAGTTATCACATGTAGCAAAATAGTTCTTTTCTTTTTAGTTTTTATTTTAAAATAAGTGTAGATTCATAGGGCATTACAAAAGTAGTACACAGAGGTACCTGTGTACCTTTCACTCAGTTCTCCCCAATGGTAACATCTTAGATAACTGAAGTACAGTATCAAAACCAGGAAACTCATATTGGTACAATCCACAGACTTCATTCAATTTCACCAGTTTTACATGTACTCATATGCGTGCATGAGTTTGTATCTGTGTGTAGTTCTATGTAATTATAGCACACATGTAGGGGCACCTGGGTGGCTCAGTCGGTTGAGCATCCGACTTCAGCTCAGGTCATGATCTCACATCCCGTGAGTTCGAGTCCCACGTCAGGACTGCTCAGAGCGTGGAGCCTGTTTCAGATTCTGTGTCTCCCTTTCTCTGCCCCTTCCCAGCTCATGCTCTGTCTCTGTCTCTCAGAAATGAATAAACGTTAAAAAAAATTTTTTTTAAATCATAGCACACATGTAGGTTCATAGAATCAACACCACAATCAAGATCCAGAACTACTCCATCACCACCCAGATCCCTGCATTACCCCTTTACAGTCACACCCCTCCCCTTTCCCTCTTCCACCCATCTCTAACCCCTGGCCGCCATTAATCTCTTCTCCATCTCTATAATTTTGTCATTGTGCAAATGTATATAAATGGAATCATGCATGTGTAACCTTTTGAGATTGGCTTTCCTCATTCAACAGAATTCCCATGAGATTCATCCAAATTGTTACACACATCAATAGTTTATCCCTTTATATTGCTGAGTAGTATTCCCATATGAATGTACCACAGTTAATCATTCATCCACTGAAGGATATTCGGGCCATTGCCAGTTTTTACTATTACAAATAAAGCTGCTATGAACAATTATGTATAGGTTTTTGTGTGGACATAAGTTTTCATTTCTCGGTAGTAAATGCCCAAAAATGTGAGTGCTGGTTTGTACACTAAACGCATATTTAGGTTTTGTTTTATTTGTTATTGTTGTTAGAAATTCCAAACTAATTTTCAGAATGACTGTACCGTTTTAAATTCCAGCCAGCAATGAGTGCTCCAGTTTCTTCAAGTCCTCACCAGCATTTGGTATTATCATCAGTTTTTACTTATCCATTCTGATAGATGCGAAGTAACATCTCATTGTGGTTTTAATTTGCATTTCCTTAATGGCTAATGATGTTGAACATCTTTTCATATGTTTATTTGCCATTTATATATCCTCTTTGATGAAATGTTTATTCATGTCTTTTGCCCATTTTCCAACTGGATTTTTGTTTTTTTATTCTTTGTTTCCTGCTGAGCTTTGAGAATTCTTCATTCTCAAGGACTAAATATAGGTCCTTGTTAGATATGTAGTTTGCAAATACTTTCTCCCAGCTTATAGGTTGTCTTTTCATTCCCTTGTAGGGCCTTTTGTGCAAAAGTGTTTAATTTTGACAGTCTACATTATCATTGTCAATTTTTTTTTCTTTTATGGACCATTCTTACAGTTTCATATATAAGAACTCTTTGCCTATCCCTAGGTCCCAAAGATTTTATCCTATGTTTTCTTCTACATATTTTCTAGTTTTACATTTGACATTTAAATCTATCATCCATTATTAAATACTTTATGAAGTATAAGGTTTATGTCAAGATTTATCTATTTTATTTTATTTTTGCCTGGATATATTCAGTTACCCCAGCATCATTTGTTAAAAAGACTACTCTTCCTCCATTGAATAGCTTTTGCACATTTGTCAAAAGTCAGTTGGACATATTTATATGGGTCTATTTCTGGGTTCTCTATTCTTTCGTAGTTTTGTTCAATTAAAAATATATTGTGAACCTATTTCCACAAACATTTTCAATACCATTTTACCTATGGAATGCCACTAGTTTGATGCAGTATGATTTATTTAATCACTATCAATTTGGACATTTAAGTTATTTGGATTTTTGCTATCATAAACCACCCTGCAGTGAACATCCTCGTAGCATAATCGTTGCATGTATTCACAGCAATTTCTTGGGATTTCTAGAAGTAAGGTGTCATATCAAAGGGTATGTACATTTTTAGAAAATGAATTCTTTTGGACAGTGGCTTCAGCTCAAACTATTTTTTACACATATGTCTAAAAATATATGTATGCATGTAAAATACACTTAGGTATAAAGGGAGAACAGGTGAGTGGAGTGGGATAGCAATGAAGCTATTTACTGGTCTTCATGCAAGATTCATTGCTTTTCACGTGTGTTGAAAATCAATGAATGAATAAGATTTCTCAGAGCAATCTGCTCCAGGGTGAAGGGGGACTTCTCCTACCACCTTCCCTAATGGACTATTATGCAATTACTTAAATGCCAGATACTTTGTAGAGAGAACTGGATAAATATGCTTCAGGAAGTCAAGTTTGACAGTAGATTGAGTAGCATTCATTACCTATGGTCAATATTTTTACTCAGAGAACATTTAACTAGCCTAGTACAGGGCACATGTCCCATATTAATACAAGATATTTCTGTGAGAGAGTCACAGAATTGGACAAGAAAGGGGGAGAGAAAGATGAATCTTGGCTCTGCACATGTAGAAGTCTCTTGAAAATGTAGTATCTGTGAGGGGCCTGAGTATGGCTCAGGATGACGGAATATGGAAAATGGCATTCTAGAGAGAGATAAAAGCGTGGCCCATGAAAGTGAGCATGCAGCTGGGGCACTCTGTGAGTGTGCATGTTTTGGGGCAGATGGTTGAAAACAGTTTTGAAAAGGCAGGCTTGAGGCAAGATCTAGGAGGAAACTGGAATCTCAAGTAGAGGCAGGTGCATTATAATCAAATAGGGAAGCTTTTGAAGTTTTGAAATGGGAACAGGTGATCAGAGCTACCAGATAATTCTGGCTATAGAATTTGAACAGCCTGGAGTGGGAGAAATATCATGACAGCAAGTCAGCCGAGGAAGGTCCTACTAAGTCTAGGAAGAAGAAATGCAGCTCTAAACACTGACAGAGGCAGTTGGGGAAGATTAAGTCTTGTGAACCTTTACTTCTAGATTCATTTCTAGATGAAACCAGGGAGTTTGGGGGCAAAATATTTGCCTGGAGGGAAGATGCAGGTGCATCCGTGTTTGGATCACATATTTTAGTTCAACCACGATTTAGAGAAGTGGTAGAAAGAAGAAGCTGGAATCCATGGTAGTTAAGAGCAAAGACTCTACAGCCATAATTCCTGGGTTGCAATCCCAGAACCTGCACTTACTAGCTGTATAGCTCCTGTTAAGTGACTTAACCTCTCTGTGCCTCAGTTTCCTCAGTTGTAAAATGGGAAAGATAACAGTACGCATTTCATTGTGCTGCTGTGGGGGTTAAACAAATTAATGCATGCCAAGTGCTTCAAAGAGTGCATGGTACTCTTTTTGTTGTTTTTCATTATTTTTGAGCTGCTTCAAGAAATGAAGTTTGCCTGACAAGTTCCTCTTGTCCAGGATTAAAAAACAGAGGAAGAGGAAATACTACTCACCAGTGTTTATCCCATCCTAAGATGCACCGGCCTCACCTGATGATCATTTTAAAATGCAGATTCTGAGTCAGTAGGCCTGGGTTGGAGCCTGAGATTCTGCATTTCTAGCAAGATCTCAGCTGATATGCGAGAACCTATATGCATCATGTATTTCTCTTTCTTTCTTACTTCCAGGCTCATCTTAAATTTTGGATATTAAGAGTAATCCACCTCATATTGTCAAAATAACACTGTTTCCAGAAAAACTTGCTTTTATACAATAATAATCATAAAATGAATCCCACCATATATCCCAAGTGTTTTACATTCCTTATCTCAAAACTTTGTAACAAACCTTGTAAAGATACAGTGCTATGAATCTCATTTTACTGATGAGGAAACATAGAGAAGTTAAGTAACATGCTCAAGGTCATACAGCTCATAGCAGCAGAACTACGATTCCAACCCAGGAGATGTCTGACACCCAAACCTGGGTTCTTCTCAGAGTTAGGCTATTTCCTAGGGGATCTGCCTTACATGGAGACTCCAGAGGACAGAAAAGAAAGTGAAGTTGGAGAGGAAACGTGTGTGCCCTGCCTGTATCAAGCCGTGAAGTTACTCAGATCTTCACGACAGATGTTTTACAGAGATCTTAGGTAGAATCTTGTAAATTTCCAGGATTTATAACTAGCTCCCCTCTCCTCTACAGAGTCCTATTTAGCTGGATCTCGGTTATTCTTTGAAACACAATCTTTTTTGGTAAGGTATTTCCCAAGAGCTTTTTAGCTCATTTATCAGGACACTGTAAAAAAATATATATATATGAGGGAATTTTTATTACTAATTGAGAGATACTAAGATTATAAATCTGGAAGGTGGTAAGATGACAAGTCTAAAATGTACATCCATTTCTATTTTATCTGCTAGATCCATGAAAAACAATGCATTTCCTTAGATATCAGCTTGAGGAACAACAATTAGTTCACATGCACGCACTACTGTGTGGAGGGATGATAAGGCATAGGGAATCCTTCCCTCTTGGGCCAAGGCTCAGGTAGTTTCTAAGGAGATGAGATATACACTCAGACATGGTCAGATATGGGGGATCAAATATGCAGTACACAAGCCAGTTTGTCTCTGATGCTCCATCCCTGGCAGCTGATAGCTTGGGTGGGATCCTAAAGATGTATTATTATAACCCTATCACAGCCCTAACCAAGTTGCATTTACCAATTGTTTATTTCCAGGTCTGTTTTTCCTAAAACAACTTTTTAAATTCTAGTTTTCACATATTCCCTTAATGATTCTCCTGATGTCTATAAATGCTGAGTATCTACCTCACAGTTTTTTTGTTTTTTTGTTTTCGCTATATCTTTGTATTGCCTATATTATAATTTAAATGTTTCCCATTAACTTTACGTGCTTCTATTTTAGTCAAATATATTTATTTTTTAAAAACCTTTGGAAAAAAAAGAAAAGAAGAAAAAAACCTTTGTATCACTTCCATGCTTTAAAAAAACCAGGATCATTTAGGTAGCAAATGTAGTTAGACAATAAATGTAAAACTAAATAAGTAATAGTTGAAATTAAAAAAGAATCCATGCGTCATCTAAAGTCATTGCATTTATCCTCTGGGTCACTTATTACTTAGAGAAAAGTTGCCCTGAGGGAAATGCCCCAAAGGCAAACCCGCATGCTTATTTCTCTGTTTTCAATATTTTTCTAATACCCTATTCTTCACTTAATGATGAATTAGTGAAGGCATAAATATGCACAGTGTTAATGTGGTAGACAGTGTTTTGGGCTGGAGCAGTCAGGGATGATTTTTATGGCAGATGTAACATTCGGGCCATATTCTTTGATTTTTGAGAAGCAACTGGATATGGCACAAAAATGTATGAGAACATTCCAAATGTCCCCTGCCTAGGTACAGAGGGGGGAAAATTTATGAGTCCAGAGAAATAAATGTATCAGTTTTACAGCGGAAGATCTAATAGATCTTAATGGGCCACATTTCCCAGGGACAGCGGTCTCTACTGACAGAGCAGTAACTAATGGTGGGAATTCCCAGCCCAGGGGAAAGATTTGTGGGGATCATATTCTTAGGTGGGGATTTGAGAAAGGATTTCAGCACCCCAGAAATCACATTACTTGAGAGCTGCCACAGAAAGGAGCTTCTTGTGGCAGCTGTCAAATGAAAAGGGCATAAACCAGTGAACTGAACACTTATGAAGACATTAATATGTATTCTGAAATTCTAATGTACAGTGTATTCCAGGATGTTGTCAGGAATGCAATTCCTGATCAAATCCAAACATCTATGTTAAACATCAGAACACACTCTTCCTACTAGGAGAAAAACAATTTAAAACCTGTGAGACTGTCTCCAGTTACATTTAACTGATCATTTGTTCCCATTTGGCCAACCTGCTGCTTAGGTTATGACTCCCTAGAAGGTTTACGATCATGAAATGGGCGACAAATAGGTTTAACAATTTTTTTGTTTGTTTTAGCTGTGGGCACGTATTCTTGCAAGGCATTCACATAAAAACAAAGCAGCAATCCTTCTAATAGCCTTGGCTATCCCTTGAATGAAGCAACTTTCCACCCTACTGCAGGCTCACTACATGAACTTAGGGTTTTTGCTTGCATAGTCCTTGGTATAAACAGTTAGACAAGGTCTCGTGTGCCTTCCGCACAGTGTGGAACAGCCAATAAGATGTTATTATAATGCTGCATAATAATGGTGGGGGGTAGGAGTAGGCATTTGTTTTAAATAAGAATTTCTCAAAAAATTTCACAGGGCACAATTAAAAGAAAAAAATGAAATGTTACCAGGAAAAAACTGAACCAGAGCAATGTATTTAATGAAGACATAGGAGCTATTAACTAAAAAGAGACTGCAAAGAAGCCTTCCCATGCTGCAAGGAGGCAGGAGAGTATGACAGTGAGTCTGGGTTGCCTCTGATTCCATGATAACGTCCCCTTCTGCACACATGACTGCAGAAGGAGCTCGGGTACCCAAAGAGTCAAGTGTTTGCAGATGCATCAGAATTAGCCACCATTTAAGAAACCCACCATCTTTCAGAATGAATTCCCTACGTGTCACAATAAGTTCAATTGAAAAGAAAAGAAAGAGATTTTCTGGTACTTCTTTGCTATACACATCTTCCCACCTGTATTTTGGATGTTTCAAACTACCAAATGCTGAGGGAATTTATCCAGGCATGTTATTAATGCCAGCCCACCACCGCATGAACACAAATAGGCACGATTTGGAGCACTTCAAAATTGACTGCCTAATTTAAAATTGCTTGAGTGCAGTTAATCAATATTTATTTGCTTTTTCTAAGAGATGAAGAAAGTATATTATAGTGCTGATTTCATCATTTATATGTTAAGAAAGAGTACAAAGGCAGTGTAATGGTTCCAACGATAGGCTTTGGAGGCAGAAATATCTGGATTATAAATACTTGTGAATTGTAACCTCAGACGACTTACCTAATATCTAAACCACAGTTTCCTCAACTATAAAATGGTGATAAGACTAGTTGCTGATCCACAGAGTACACTGTTAGGATATGTAAAGTAGTACAGTCCAGACACATGGAAGAAGCTGAGTGAGTACTGTTACTACATTACTTTCGTAAAATTTCTCTTCTTCAATCCTTTTCTCTCCTTTAGTGTGGGGTAGAGGTTGTGATACCAGGTGAAGCAAGCCAGAGTGGTGAACTCTAAAGTCTAATGGGACCAAGCATATAAAATAAGCAAGAAGTAGGAGTCAGAGTTTTTAAAAATTTGAACATGAATGATAAATGACAGTTGACTATTATCCATGTCAGTGACTACTACTTTGGCACATAGGACAGTGTCTGCCCTGTCCAAAGGGGATGTAAGTATAAGACCACTGTTGCTGAGTTTTCCAGAAAAACCTGGATTCTTTTAAAATATGACATTCCCAATTTTAAACATTGGCAAAGAATTCACTACAGTATGAATTTCTTTATTTCTTTATTTCTATTGGAGGGCCAATATGGGAAGGGTACAAAATAGACGCCTGGATTGAATTTAGCCCAGAGAGCACCAGTTGGTAATCTTTGGATTAAGGGATGCTAAAACAAAACGAACTCAAGCTATCTCTGAAAACTTACTCTAAAATGTGCTTAAAGCTTGGTAGCAAAGGAGTAAGTTGGCTTGCTTTTCTTCCTCACTCCGTCTGGCCTTCTATCACTATTTATTCCCTTTTTTTTTATCCTACCATCCATCCATTCATCCATTATCATAAAGCCTCTATAATAAATTACTGGGTGTTAAGGAAGATTCCAAGAATGTAAATGACAAGTTCCTTCACCTCAAGGAACTCCCAGCATCTGAGTAGTGTTAGTGGCAATGGTACATTCAAGTGCTCTAACAGAGTTGTGTCGGGGAAAGGAGGATGAAGATACAACCAGTATGGTAACAGCAGGAGTGGCATTAAAGAAGTGAAAAAAGGAGCGCCTGGGTGACTCAGTAGGTTAAACGTCTGACTCTTGATTTCAGCTCAGGTGATGACCTCACGGTTCATGAGATGGAGTTACGCATCAGGCTCTGCTTTGACAGTATGGAGCCTGCTTGGGGTTCTTGCTTTCTCTCTGTCTGCCCCTCACTCTGCCCTTTCTCTCTCTCGAAATAATAAATAAACTTTTTAAAACAAAGAAGTGGAAAAGAAAACCCTCTCAGCTTGAGGATGCCTGCCTCCACCTCTTCTTGTCTCTACTCCAGTCCTAGGTGTTGACCCCATTTGCTTGCCCTACATCAGTCACTATGCACATCCTCCTCTTCTCAAGAGGATGCAGGCTCAAACCTACAGTAAGTGCTCTTCCTTGCAGATGAAAGAAAATATTTAACAGAAAAATGGTGTGAAATTCCAGCACTATTGTTTGTAGTTCTTCTACTGTCTTTAAGAAAACTTTCCATCAAGTCCTTAACTAGGTTGCCAAGTTTCTGATTAATATAAAAATGAATAACATTTAAATGTAGACTTTTTTCATTTATGAGAGCTTAATATAGGGAGTCAGCAAAGAATAATGGGAAGAAGACCCTGAGAAATTGGATACAGATCTGAGTTCGGCTACTAAATCTCTTTATGACCCTGGACATGACGGTAGGTACAGTGAGATGGGGTACTGAAGCAAACAACCTCTAAAATCTCTTCAAACTCTAAAAGCAAATAACGACTATGTTCCATAACTCTTTGGACTCATATACAAAGTTCTGCTCAAACATTCAGTAGGTCGTATTGGAGTAGACTGAGCATGCTTATCCACATGGTGGTGCAAGGCCCAGAGGGGAATAAGGGATAAAAGAACACTCTGCCACCCAGGTGCTTATGCTGATGTTGCCACCCTGCATTTATACAACCTGCCTAGTCTACCAAGTATTTTCTTACTCATTGCGTCATTTGATCATTTCATTGGGAAAGGAAAACAAGATTCCAAAAGGTAAAAACTTTTTCTGGGCTTCACAGCTTGTAAGTGGCACAGTCTCCATGGGCCTCCCTTTCCCAGCTAGGAAAATAAATAGAAACCATGACCATTACTTGAGCAGCGGCTGCCACTTCCACCACTACAAATAATGTATGTGGACCATTCACGATGTGCTAGGAACTATGCCAAGTGTGTTATGTCACATTTGTGATCTCATTTAATCTTCCAGATGCTCTTTGGGAATGGGTGGGTGATATTACCTCCATTTTACAGGAAGATGAGGCTCAGAGAAGTAAAGTAACTTGCCCAAGGTGTGGAGAAAAGATAGTGCTGAAATGAGGAGGGATTAAAAATTACTTTGGTCCAATTCCCACCTATCTCAACACATGAACTTAATAAATATAATTAGAGTGATGCCAGAAGACAGGGAAAGGGTTGAGGAAACCAGGCAAGGTTTCCAAGAGAAGGGATATTAATGACGGGGCAAGGCTTGCTAGGCAGAGAGAATCCAAACATGCAGAGGCTGAAAGGGCCCTTTCACAGAATGGGGTTTGTCTGGCCGGAATGGAAGAGAGCCATGTTACTGAGCTCCATGTTGCACAACTCCAGAGAGCACCCTTCATACTGAGTTGTATGGTTACACCTATTAGAGGCATAGTGAGCAGGTGTATTCTGTAATGTAAATGGTGCCCTCAGAGTTGTATAATGTGGCAGCTGTGAGAGAATGAAGCTAGAAAAGTAGATTGGTTCTAAATGATAAGCAGCTTTGAATGCTATAGGTGATTTAACCCAAGTTGGTAATAAGGAATGTGCTGAAATTTTTTAGTGTCCCAGAATGTTGCATGACCACTCTAGACATATTCATATAACAGTGGGATTGGTCAGGGAAGAAGAGAAGAGGCAGAGATTAATTTGAAGACTTCTGAAATAGTGGTAAAACCTAAATAAGCATGGAGGTGGGGAAAAGCAATAATTTTAGCATTACCAAAACAGACAGGGCTTGTTGAACTCGTATCTGTATGAAGGAGGAAGAATATCATTAATGTTCTGATTTGGGGGGGGGGGGTTTAAGTGACTTAGAAAGTGGATACTGATGTGAGAAACACGAAAGTCAGGAGAATAATCAGCTGGGGCCATTTTAGGTGTATTGAATTTTAATGAAAACAGATCATCCCAGTAGAAATATATCTGGAAGTGTGTGACTGGACCTTGTGAAAGTCATGGTGGCTAAGATAGAAATTTTGGAGGCCTTCCAATCTGCAGGAAGAGCTGAAGTCATTGGGAACTTATCATGAGTCTTGCTCCAGTGATTTTCTTTGGGCATGTGTCTGGGACTGGGATGAAATCTCCCTCCAAGCTGCAGGTTTTTAAATGGAATATGTAAATCCATCCTGGCATAGAGTTTCACCACCATCATGAGGGATCCTTCTCAATATAAACTGCTCCATATAAAAGGCAGCAGGTATTAATAATGTTCACAAAATGCTTGAGTACCAGTGATGTTCACAAAATAATTTAAAAACAAACAGAAAAAAACCTTCTATAAGGTACAATGATTCATAAAACCCCTGAAAAGTATATTCATAAATATTGATTAAAGAGATGGTATAAACCAGATGGTGAAACACCATGATCCCTGGATTCTGTAATGTAACAGCAATTATTACAAGGGGTCAGACTCAGGTAGAGAGTTATATTAAAAGTTAGCACCAAATTGTTCTTATAATACTATATACTTTTATATAGTATTATATGTTGTGTTTCATTTGGTCTTCTAAAAATTCTATTTAAATTATCAAAATAATACTAAAAGATTACATAAAATCTGGGGGAGAAAGAGAGAAAATTACCTATAATTCCTTATAATTCTTTTTACATTTATATTTTTATATTGTTGTCAGTTATGCATTCTTATTTTTTCCTCTTAATATTTCCTCTTTTGTATTTTCCATGATGGACTTCATAGCTATTAAATGGCCCATGACATTTCACTAAATGGATGCACCCAAACTGATTGAGCCAAGTTCCTCCTGATGGGAATCTAACTTATTTATACTTTCCAAAACAAATCATGCCATACCCAATGTTCTCATACCTATTTTTCTGTATTTTGGAGTACTTCCATGAGTTAGACTGCCAGAAATGGAATTACTGGATCAAAGAAAACCTGTATTTTTTATGGCTCTTAATACATGTACCAGAATTCATCTCCCAAATTTCACCTTGATTTTCCCTGGTACCAATAATGTATGAGGACTATTGTATACCTTTGCTAGCTCTGGATATTATAATTTTTAAGTTGCTAACTAAGTAGTGAAAGAACTTGTTTTATTTTTAATAAAACCTAAATCTCTTTTCAAGCCAAGACATTTTCTGTAGTATCTTTGACTGTGAATATGTAGCTGCATGTAAACCATTATTTTCTTTCATAAAAGTAGCAACATGGATACGTTTCTATCTAAAATTCCAATCTGAACAATGGGGGACACAGTGTACACCTTTGAAGGCTTTGTGGCATGTTTTGACATTTTAAGTGTATTTATTCAGTCTTTATTGAACACTTAGTATATGCCAGCCTCCACTGCATATGCTGGGATACAAAGAGTACCAGACAAGGGTGAAGGGCATTACCAGCACAAGAAATAGCATTTGCAAACCAATGTGATGTGTGACAAAAAGTGATGTTTTCATAAAACTGTAGTTGCTCATTATTTTGGAGAAAAAAGGCACTGTATTAGTTATCTATTGCTGAATGACAAACTACTCTGGAACACGGCTTCAAAAAACAATGCCTTAATATTTCTCATAATTGTATGCATTGGATGAATGGTTTTTCTGCTAGCTTTGGCTGAGTACACTCACGTAGCTGCATTGGCTTGGGTTAGACTCAGCTGGGATATCCAAGATAGCTTGGCAACCCTCTCCATGAAGTCACTCATACTTAAAGGGCCGGACCAGACTGCACTTTTTCACATGATACCAGCGGAGGTTCAAGAGGGAGAGCCCCAGCGTATAAATACTTAACAAGCTTCTGCTTCGGTCACAGGTGTTGACTTCCTAGTGCTCAATGCAAGTCACAGGCCAAACCCAGTCTCAACATAGGAAATCTATTACATGGACCTTGAGAGCTGTGACTCTTTGGAATTCCTTAGAGAAACAGTTCCTCACAGTTAAAATTAGGAGAACAATGGGCAATGAGACTAGATACAGATACCAGATTGCTTCAGCCTTCATGAGATAAACTGGGTTAAAGGTTTTATATACACCCCAAAGAATGACTGGAAAGTTTTTAATAGTTTTGGAGGTATAGAATGGGTCTTGTGAAGGTACCACGCTCTGATATCTATGTTTAGAAAGATGACTTAGAAGAAACAGCATATTAGACATGAGATCATTAGGACACAACCAAGATCATTATGGTGGAAACTTCACAAAGAAGAAGAAAAATAGTTGAAAAATATTTATTCATAATAACAATAGTAGGATTTACTGAGCACCAACTATGTGACTTTACAACCTTATCTCCTATCCTTACCACAATCACTTTACACAGTCATACGTAAGTCTGTTTCACAAGATTAAGACAACAGGCAAATGGTTGAGTAGCATTCTGAGGTATTTAAGGCAAGTTTGTGGGAGAACTAGGATTCAATCCTCCACCTCTTTGAAGCCAAAGTCATTGGTTTTCTCAATCTTGCTGCAGAATGACAGGCAAGAAATGGACTGAATGGTGAAAAGTTAAAGTGGCTGACAAACCATGAGAGGAAAACTACATGCTTCTTTCTCGTATTTATTACTCATGGTTTAAACTTTCAGGGAAGGGCAGGTGTCCTGACTGGTAGATGCTGGGGTCCAAGTGAAGAAGGGAAAATGGGAAGGGGAGAGAGAAGGACTGAACACCGTGGCTTGGCATCTTTGGCATAAACACTGACAGTTTCTGATCACTGCTCCAGTAGCAACAAGCTTTGAGCAGCCAGGACTTACCCTGGGAAGAGATAGCAAATCAAGAGAGTTATTGGTATGATGCAGAGAAGATGGATAATGAAATGCAATTTAAATTCTGCATACATTTTTTTTCTTTTCTTTTCTTTTCTTTTTTTTTTTTAACACCAACTCCCTCCTACCCTCCTCATTTCTCCCTTTCAACTGGCTCTTTGTGGGTGGGTTTCATTTCTTCTGAAATGCCTACTTCCTTCCTCTTTTGTCTTTCTGTCTTGGTCCCTGGAGAGAATGGAAATTAGCTAAGTGTGATGGGTGTTCAGGAGGCAGGCTTTGGTTCTTAGCCAAAAGAGAACTAATTCCCCCAAGAGTAGCCAAAAGTATCAGCTTTACAACCGCCCTTCTTAGAGCTGAAAGGGTTTCTTTGTTTCTTCAATATTCCGAGCTGGGGCAATTGCAATCTGTTTTAAGAAATCCATGATCACACCCAAACAAATCTCTCAAATCAATTCAAATATCAATTAACATGTATTGAGCTGTAAGGAGGGGCATCAGATTGGAGATATGTAAAGCAGGAAAAAAACAAAAGCCTTTACTTACAATGAATGTACAGCCTTTATGGGTGGGGGGATCGAGTCTTATAGCAGGAAGTTCTATCATGTAAACAATAATCATAATGTAAAGTGGACTGAAATAAGTGCTAAGTAGAGGTCTGTACCTGATGCTGTGGGGAGACAGAGCAAACAAAGTTTCATGAAAGAAAAGACATTTCAGCTGGTCTCTGAAAGATGAGAAGGGGCTAAGAAGAACCTTCAAGGCAGAACATAGCCTGAACAAGATTGCAAACCTGGGAAGTGCCCGATGTGGTTAGGGAATGGCGGAACTGTAGGGGTTAAGAATTAGAAATATTTGGCCAATATAAGAAATCTCAGGATTTTCTGAAATAAACCCATTTTCTCCTCCAATACACTGTCCTCTGAAACAATGCCATTCATTTAAAAAAAAAAAAAAAAAAAGTCAAGACACCAGTAATCCTCTTCAGGGATTTAGCAAAGAGGTAACAAAGGGTGACACATCAAACCACATTCACCAATTATTTGTTATTTCCACGTACTCTGTCTGGCACATAGTATATTCTTAATACATACTTGTTGGCCCGTATAAATGAAGGCATATGATCCACAATGATAACTTACTATATGCCATTTTACATTACTCAGACCTAATAGAAGTATTAAGTTACTTAGTGTCACTTAATACTGTGATGTGTTTGTCTGGATAGGCTGGGTTATGGTGTGGTAACAAACAGCTCCAAAATCTCAGTGGCTCAACATAATGCAGGTTTATTTCTTGCTCATCCTGCATGTCCAGTGCAGATTAGCAGCAAGATCTGCTCATAATAATGATTCAGGAATCCAGGAGGCTTCATCTTGACTCAAGCTTCCACAGTCATCAAGACAAGGAGACAAGGATGTAACAAATCTTCCACTAGCTCTTAGAGTTCCATCCAGATGTGACATAACTCACCTAGTCTCACATTTCATTCAAAGCAAATCATATGGCCAGATCTGACTTCGGAAGCAAGGAAGAAGGGAATCAAAATATTTGTGAATAGCTCTAATGACCATCACATTGGGTCAGTCACATGTTTGGTCCCCTTAACTCAGCTTTCACAATATTCATCTGTGAAAGAATATTACGAAAATACTATTTCCTTTGTGTACATATACAAGTCCTATACCAGATTTTGTATATAAATAAAATTATTCCCAAATTTTCTTAACAGAATTCTCTGCTAGTAGAGCAAATCACAGTATTTTGCCTTAAATCACTTTAAATCTCAGCATTGTTTCCATGTCAATGGCAGCCCATTTAGTGCTTCTTGCCTCTTACAAGATGATAGCATTTACTCCGGAAACCTTATTCAGTCATTGAACATCTTGCAGAAAATTTAGCTAGTGTAGACATATGCCTAGCACTTGTACTAACATTTTCTATCTTCTATTCTGACACTTATTAGATGATTGCTTTAAAGCTATTTTTGAAGAGAGGACTTGAAAGAGGAGAATGGATCAATCACTGTTTAGCCTGCTAGACCCTCTTTGATGTACGGTAACCAAAAGTCATTCTCATCACATCACAGAAGGTTTAGGTGAGGCAAGCTTGTGATCTCAGCTGAATTCTTACTATACGATAGGCTCTCTAGTGTCCCCACACAGGGGATGTAATTCAGTTTATAATAAAAGCTCAGTGTCCTTATTGCTGTTACTATACACAGCAGACTTACTATATACCATCTATTGTATTTTTTTGGATGAAAGAGAAAGTATTAGATTATGTCCTGACTGCCTTTCAAAGTCTACTTAACCAATTCACTGCTGCTAATTAGCATCTGGGTGCCCTGGTAGGGCACCACTCTGGGTAATTCCTAGCCTTCTTCATGTATCAGACCTCCATAAGACTACTGTCCCCTTGTGGTGATGAACAAATTTATGTCCTTTCCATGGTAAACATGAGTGTGTTTTCAAAGAACTTGGAATATGTTGGCCATCTCATTGCATTAACCATCAATTGGAATCACAGAATAAGGTAAAATAAAGTCCAAAGATAGCTTTGTATGTTGACCCTCACTAGAAGAAATACTCAATGGCGAGAGAGTTTATAGATAACCTAGTTTCTCAACCTCTCAGCCTTTTGCAACAATAATGTACTTGCCACCTCAGCAGACATAATATATAATCAATACTTAGATGGCCATTATTGCTGTTGGGCATAAAAAATGCATTCAAAAGACAGGAGAATCTTCTGGAGACACTCATATTGTCAAGCAGGGCAGTCCTTAGGGAGAGTTTTCCTCCAAAAGCAGACAGCCAGAGGAAATGTTGACAATGTCAAATGTCAGGCAGAATTTCTAGGACAGCGATGCACTATGGGTCTCTTCCCTCCACTAGCAGGCTCCTAGACAGAAGACTGACTCTCGATGATGAATCAAAGGAGCCATTTAGGGTGTCCAAATATTTCCTTTACTGTTCTGTTTCAGAACTTTCCCCCAACTCCCTAATGTTATGAAGAGCAAGGATTAAGCTTTTCTATTATCATAACCACACTAATGAATACTAATTGGACATAAGGAAGTTGAGACACAGAGAAAAAAAAAAAGCCAAACAAACAAACAAAAAAACACCTCTGGCACTGAATGTAACAAAATATTTTTCATTGTAAATATGAGTAAAAGAATTTGATATGGCTCAGCTAATCTCACTCAAGGGCTATCATCTACATTGCCAAGCAGAACTGAGGAAGAAAAATAACTGATTAAAAGATTACTTAGGGTGTGAGTCTCTATAAGACACTCTCTGAACCTTATTCTTTGAGAAAGTAGAGATATAGTTGATTTTTCCAGAGAGTTTATCTTCTAGAGACTCAGAGTAGTTTTGTACAAAGCCAGAATTAGGTCATGCTTTCCAAGATCAATAGCTGTATATTAAAAACTTTAGAAATATATATTGATAAAATATATCTCATTTATTTTGTGAAAAACAGAACTATAAGGGGATATGGAATGAGAACAGGCATATTAAAATGCTAACAAAGAAATCTCCTCACAACTCCCCCCTCCCCACCCCCCAAAAATATTCAAGTAAGCATGTGGGATTTGCAATCAGGCTGCAACGGGGGGGGGGGTCAGAGATCAAAAATAAATGGTGGGCCACAACATGCAGAGCTTTTAAAAAATAATGTCACATTCTTTCATTCCCAGCATAAGAAATGGGCAACTTGTTCAGGGCAAATAATTGTTTGAACTGAGGATTTTATTATTAATCTCTGAAGACTGCTGAATTTAGGGTCACAGTAAGGGTTGATTAGGTACAAGGTGCATAAAGCTCTCCTCTGTCGATGCTATTGAAAGAAGCAAGTAATTTAGATTCAGAATTGGTCTTGGATTGAAGCTCACTCCATTACCGACCATTTTCAATTTCAGCTATACAATAAACATCAAGCTCGGCAAGGAAATTAGTACATTTGGTAATGTATTGGAAGAGATGGGTGGGTCTTTGACAAGATGACACTTATCACCAAAGCTTCAGTTAATGAAACCCTTGAGTGGTATCTGCGTTTGACATATTTTGACATTTTTTGAAATCACATCCAGCGTTTTTTCCCCCACAATGTTCTTCTTTATGAGAGAAAAAAAATCCATCTATCTTTAAAATGAGTACTGGAGTACTGCAATATTATTGGGGGAAAAAAATTAAAAAGATGCTGCCTGCCACTGACAGGAAGAACCGGGTACTTTCTCAAAATCCGTAAGAAGCAACAGATTCACAGGATAAATCTTATTCAAATGAAGTCCATAATGCATTTCCAGGAGAAGCTTCAAGTTTAAATGGAGCATGTTTTTATCATACCTTTCCTGAAAGTACCTTTCACTATAAAATGTGATCTCATTAATGTGACTACAATTTACATTGCTGAAAAAAAAAACCAACTCAAAAAAATCCTGCCAATTTTGAGTAATTATTTCCTGCACAAAATAGTTTTCTTTCTTTCTTTCTTTTTTTTCCTGCAAGGAAACTGCTTTTACTTTAGTAAAGGTGGGACTTTTAAAAGAGAAAATAATGAAAGGAAACAGAAAATGAAGGCCATATACCAAAAAAAAAAAGTCAAGAAAGAAAAATTTCGGGGAAAAATAAAAGTACAAAATAGGGGGAAAGCAGATAAGAATGAAGGCATCAAGAATGAACAATTTCTGGCCTCAAACTAGTTCTGAGTAGATCACAACCCATATTCTCTCACCAGAGTTCTCACGTTTATGTATAATTAAATGCTGTTTCATTGCCAACTGGCCTAGATAATGAAAAACTAGAAAAAGAAGAAAATGCTTCCAAAGTGACTGAAAATTTAGGTTCACACATTCTGAGGAGTGGTTTTTGTTATTTACTTTTTAGTTTTTTCTGAAAGCTGGGTGAAATTATTATGTATTCAGATATTTTAAATCTCACACAGCTCTATTGTTCAAGCCATGTTTTTTATCCAGTGCTGGGAGAACAGTGTAACAAAAAATACAAAGCGTTCTAAATGGGGGGGCCTCTCTGAACCCTACCAGACCTGGGGTGGCACTTGCAGTGTGGTAGGCCCAGCCGGGTGGTCTCTCTCATCTATCATTTACCCACCACGAGGAGGAGGTCACCTTGAAGTCTGGAATGGGGGATAGGAGAGAGAAAGAGCATGAGGGAGGCAGAAAGAGCTGAGTGAGGAAAGAAAAAAGGCTGCTTAGATACTCTCGAAGAATTCAAAACACATCAAGAGGACTCTTTTTTAACCTCCACTCTGTAGGTGATTTCTTTAAAACCTTTAGACTCCTACCCTTTCTGACTTCCATAATCCAAATTTAAGACCCCAGATGCTACAGGGAAGGGAAGGGAAAAAAAAACCCTAACTTCTGTATTGGCTCCAGGTCTTAATACTGTCACCTCAAAAAGCTGAATTCAACATTTCCCTGACTGCGGACTCTGATCCCTACCTCCTAAAATAAAATAACATCATTTAAAATGCAAGGAGCATTGTGGAATTCTTCGATCATCTAATAATCAGGACCTGATGATTATTTCTACTAGTCCTCACTTGTCCTATAGGTGTGGGAAAAGATGAGTTAACTGTATTTAAGGATGACAAGTCACCTGACATATTACAGTTCAACTGTTTTTAGTATCATAGTATGACCATAATATCATATGACTCTATGCTCCGTAAGAGTTTTCCTTTCATTGTCATTTCATTTCCTTTCATTCCTTTCATTTCTGATAGTAATAATAATAAAAGTGGAATAACCAAACTTTGCATGAGAGGCTATTACTTACTATATTCAGTGATGCTATTTAGCTGCAAGGCACTGGAACCTTTTACCACTAGGTCTATTTTGATTAGTTGATACCCACATCACAGCAGTTAAGTATTTATTTCCTGATGTTAAAATATTTACCAGAATGGTCACCAATGAAGCACTTTTTATTATTATAATTCATTAATTACTTGTGTAAGTATTTGTATAATGTCTGCTCACACCCTCAAACTCTCACCACTTGAGAGCGCAAGGAACAATTTCTTTCTTGTATCTCCTCTGCTTAGGTCATTCTTGTCATATAGTAGCCACTCAAGAAATTGTTTTTTTGAATGACTCAGGATTCCCCATATATCCACATTTTAGGAGTTGTAACAGCCCTGGAAGAATAGTCATTTTAATCTCTTTGTAGCATTAACTGCTAATTCTTTACGAGTCATTCTGGCATTGAAAATGTAAAAAGTGGAGGAACATTTTTTGCTGCGAATTATTATTTGATCTCCTGGTTTTTTAATACGATGTTTTTTGGATCAGCTTTGTCTGATGTCTTGTAGTTCAATGTCTTCAAAATTAAACCTCCAGTCTTCTGCAGGGTAGAGAATGAGAAGTAACCCAGCTGCTTGTGGTGGAGTAGAAGTGGGGGTCCAACTGTGAATTATAGGATTTTAAGGTAATTCCTGTTTTCAGCATTAACTGAATACCATTTTCAAAGGACATTGTGCCTACAGTTCATGAACTTTTCTGGAATAATTTGATATGAATCATTTGGAGATGGGGCTTCTTAGGCTACTAGTCTAAGCTTCAGGTTTCTTTTGTCTAGGTCAAAATATTATCACTGTTTCTCGTCTCCCATTTTCCTTGTCTTTGTGTTGTTTTGCCATTTTTAAAATTTGTACAGTTCTATTATTCTAGTGTGGTTTGGGAAGAAGCATGGGTCAAAGCAGGTGTTAGTTTATTATCTAATAGTTTAATATAGTTTTCCCCAGTTATAATTACAAAATGTTTCATATAAACAACAGACTATAACATACATATAAGAGTATATTTGCATATAAAACATACATAGGCATGTATATGTGTATATTTTTGCCTATGTGCTCACACATATGTATGAACCATATAATATGTTCTATCAATCTATCCATCTATCTACCATCTGTATTTGGAAAGTGAAAGAATAATATAATAAACACCTATATCCCCACCACCTAAATAAATACGCTTGTGCTTCTTGTATTCTCCCACCTCCCCACTAAAGGGAATGATTGTCCCAAATTTTGTCTTTAAAATTGTCTCATTTTTCATTTTTTCTCACTTATGTATATTCCCGAATTAACACTTTACTAAATTATGCTATAGTATTAACTTATACAAAGAGATGTTTATTTATTTATTTATTTTTTGCTCAAGTATACATTGGTGCTGGTTGGCTGGGTGCCTATGAGTCAGCTTTGGCTCTGTTCCATGTCTTCATTTCATGACTCAGGCTACAGGAATAGCACCTATCTCAGTGTCATTGTAAAGGAAAATCAGAAAAGGCAAAACCGTGTGATGACTCTTATAGCTGCCAGAAAATGGCACATATCAATTGCATCATTTCACTGGCTAAACCTGTTATCAGTTAGAAGGATGTATCACAGGAGGGACACTACAAGAAACGGCAAAGGACAGGGATGTATAACCCCCTTACAGAAAATTATAGTGAAGAGTAAAAAACAATAGTACAATTGACTGCAATCTGCTGTCTTGGTCACAAATATTCATCTTACTCTTTCATGTAATAATACACTCTCCCCATCCCCAAGGAGATGATATATCCCATCACAGCACCAGACTATAGATCCAGGATTTTGTGATCACCTTAACATCAGATCCAGATATAGCTCTTCTTCATTTATAGACCCATGAACTAAAACTAAAACTATCTGCCGAACATAGAATTCTGAGCACTGAGTAATCGTTGTAAGACCCTCCACCATCATGGGACAAATGCCTCTTGATGAGGGTCACTTTTCTCTTTATGTATCTATCTCTCCAGCCCATGCTTCTAGAGAACTCTTGACTCTACTGTCTGGGCAGGTTTTCCTTGTCCCTTATCCTCACTGGACCATATCTGAAAAGAGCACTGGAGAATATGTTGTCTTGGGGATGACAATTTTCTTGCTCTTAGAACAGACAGTTGTTGTTTTTTTTTTTGTTTTTTTTTTTTAATCTAGGCTGATGGCTATTTTGGCAGTATGAATCTCTCAACAACTTCATCAGCTTTTTATACCAACAGCCACATCGGCAATTTTTTTTCAAGACATGCTTCTCTTCTGTAGACTTACACAGAGGATTTTTTTGTTGTTGTTTAGCTTATCAGACTTCTGTGGGGGAAGACATATGCTTAGGCTCTTTTAGACCATTTGTGCACCTGAAAAGATTTACTAGCTATTGCTATAATCAGCTCAACAAAAAGCACCCCTAGCACCTTTGATTTGGTCTATGACTCCCCAAATCTAAGTTTTAATCAGCTTTTGTCACTCAGAGGTATTCTTAGCTTTACTTTTGGATATGAGAATAAGTTGCGTCTTCCAACCCTCTAAATCCCCAGCTTTCTGACTTTCTTTCGTTTCTTTTCATATTTGCTTACAAATTGGCCAATGCTTTTGTGAGCTCATTTCTTTTTCTATACCACCATGTCAAATGAAGCCAATAGCGCTTAGGATTCGCTAGTAATTTTGTTTCCAAATCTCTTAGCTTAATGTCACAAAGTCATTGAGTATATTATCTGTGTTTTATGTTATTGTAGTTATAGTTTCACTAAATGTTTTGCCACTGCATAATGAGTTGCCATCCTTCTAGCCTCTAATCCTGCTACCCACTACTCTGTGACAAACTTAGTGGGACATATTTGGGGGTTTTGTTATGGCAGCATCTACTGTAAGGTAACAAGCTCTATGTTACAAAAATGAAGAAGTATTTCTTACTCATGTTATATAGTTCTACCTTGACTATGTGTTGGCTGAAGCTTTATTCCCTGTGTACTCTTCCAGGATGAAGAGAACAGACCCTATGTAGGACATGCTCTGCTTGTGGCAGATGGAGGAGGGTGATGGCAGAACCATATGATGATTCTTGAAGTTTACTCTCAGAAGTGGCATGCATCACTTCTACTCACATTCAATTTCAAAAGTAAGTCACACGACTGACTAACATCAGTGTTGTAAAAAATGAAATCCACAACAAAGATAGGGTAGTGAATATTTTGAGTAAATAATACAATGTACCATAACCCCTGAATATATTGCTTTGTTTTGCATGTTTTTGAACTTCATATAAAGAAAATCATAAACTACATATTCTTTTGTGACTTATATTTTTCGGAGTTCAAGATTTTATTTCAAGATTTCATCCATGTTAATGTATATAGTGTTGTTCACTCATAATGCTATATAGTGCTCCATTGTGTATGTGTGTGTCTCCTCTCTCTCTCTCTCTCTCTCTCTCTCTCTCTCTCTCTATATATATATATATATATATATATATATATATATAAATTTATCTATCCATTACAGCTGTTTCCAGTGTTTGTTTATTTTTCTTATTTTACACGATGCTTTTATCAAGTCTTTTATGAGTCTTTCAATGCATACATGAAAATGTTGTTTTGGAATATATACAAGGAGTGAAATTTTGGCGTCATACAGTTTATATATCTTCAGATGTGTTCATTAATGCTGGATTTGTTTTCTAAAGTAATTGTATCAATTTATATTTCAGCAAAAATATGTAAGAGTTCTCATTGTTCCATACTCTTGAAACATTTGGTATTGCCAAACATTTTTTTTTTTTGGCTGTTTTTTTTTTTTTTCAATTTTTTTTTCAATATATGAAGTTTATTGTCAAATTGGTTTCCATACAACACCCAGTGCTCATCCCAAAAGGTGCCCTCCTCAATACCGGTCACCCACCCTCCCCTCCCTCCCACCCCCCATCAACCCTCAGTTTGTTCTCAGTTTTTAAGAGTCTCTTATGCTTTGGCTCTCTCCCACTCTAACCTCTCTCTTTTTTTTCCCCCTTCCCCTCCCCCATGGGTTTCTGTTTCTCGGGATCCACATAAGAGTGAAAACATATGGTATCTGTCTTTCTCTGCCTGACTTATTTCACTTAGCATCACAGTCTCCAGTTCCATCCACATTGCTACAAAAGGCCATATTTCATTCTTTCTCATTGCCATGTAGTACTCCATTGTGTATATAAACCACAATTTCTTTATCCATTCATCAGTTGATGGACATTTAGGCTCTTTCCATAATTTGGCTATTGTTGAGAGTGCTGCTATAAACATTGGGGTACAAGTGTCCCTGTGCATCAGTACTCCTGTATCCCTTGGGTAAATTCCTAGCAGTGCTACTGCTGGGTCATAGGGTAGGTCTATTTTTAATTTTCTGAGGAACCTCCACACTGTTTTCCAGAGTGGCTGCACCAATTTGCATTCCCACCAACAGTGCAAGAGGGTTCCCATTTCTCCACATCCTCTCCAGCATCTATAGTCTCCTGATTTGTTCATTTTGGCCACTCTGACTGGTGTGAGGTGATATCTGAGTGTGGTTTTGATTTGTATTTCCCTGATGAGGAGCGACGTTGAGCATCTTTTCATGGGCCTGTTTGCCAGACATTTTTAACACGACTGCCAGTTAGGTGAGTATCTCAGTGAGGTTTATAACTATTGTATTTATCTGTCTACATATTGCATGTTTACATATTGCATGTGTCTGTGGGCCATTCATATGTCCTTCTTTGTGATATATCTAAATGTCTCTTTGAGGCCTTTTTCTTCTGGATTATTTATAATTTTGTATTGATTTTTAGGAGGAATTGAAAAATATACATTTTCAATACTATTACTTTATTGGTTATATGTGTTTCAAACATTATATGAACTGTGGCTTGCCTTTTCACTTTTAAAATGGTATCTCTGACAAAATCTATAATTTATCAAACTCAACACCCAAAAACCAAATAATCCAGTGAAGAAATGGGCTAAAGACATGAATAGACACTTCTCCAAGGAAGACATCCAGATGGCCAACTGACACATGAAAAAAATGCTCAACATTAGGGAAATACAAATCAAAACCACCATGAGATAGCACCTTACACCTGTCAGAATGGCTAATATTAACAACTCAGGCAACAACAGATGTTGGTGAGGATGCGGTGAAAGAGGATCTCTTTTGCATTGTTGGTAGGAATGCAAGCTGGTGCAGCCACTCTGGAAAACAATATGGAGGTTCCTCAAAAAACTAAAAATAGAACTACCCTATGACCCAGCAACTGCACTACTAGGCATTTATCCATGGGATACAGGTGTGCTGTTTCGCAGGGACACACGCACCCCAATGTTTATAGTAGCACTATCAACAGTAGCCAAAGTATGGAAAGAGCCCAAATGTCCCTCGATGGATGAATGGATAAAGAAGATGTGGTATATATATACAATGGAGTATTACTCGGCAATCAAAAAGAATGAAATCTTGCCATTTGCAACTACGTGGATAGAACTGGAGGCTATTATGCTAAGTGAAATTAGTCAGAGAAAGACAAAAATCATATGACTTCACTCATATGAGGACTTTAAGAGACAAAACAGATGAACATAAGGGAAGGGAGACAAACATAATATAAAAACAGGGAGGGGGACAAAACAGAAGAGACTCATAAATATGGAGAACAAACTGAGGGTTGCTGGAGGGGTTGTGGGAGGGGGGATGGGTTAAATGGGTAAAGGGCATCTACTCCTGAAATCTACTCCTAAAATCATTGTTTCACTATATGCTAACTAATTTGGATGTAAATTTTAAAAAATAAAAAATAAAATTAAAAAATAAATAAATAAAAAATTTAAAAATTTAAAAAAAATTCAGCAAACTAAGAAAAAAAATGGTATCTTTGACAAAAGAAGTTTTGATTTTAATGTAGACAAGTCCATCGGTGTTTTTTGTTATAAGCAGTGTTTTTTTCTATCTTGTATAAGTAATCCTTGTCTACATCAAGGTCATAAAGATATTGAATTTTCTAATAAGAATTTTAAAGTTTTGTTTTCTACAATGAAGGGTTTTTTTTAAGCTTTTATTTCAATTCCAGTTAGTTAACATTGAGTGTAATAATATTAGTTTCAGGTGCAGAATTCAGTGATTCAACACTTACATACAACACCTGGAGTTCATCAGAATATAATGAAGTCTTTAATACATTTGGAATTGATTTCTATGTATGCTGCGTGATATATGAATTAAATTTTATTTTTTCCAACTTGAAAATCAATTGTCTAAGTATATTTTATTGTGTCCTTTCATATTTATATACATTATTCAAAAGTATATTTTAAAATTACAATATCTAATTGTATAAAAATGCAGTTTATTTATATATATTGATTTTATAACCACTCATCTTGCCAAATTCTCTTACTAATTAAAAAATTTGATTTTAGATCAATGTTTATAGAATAGCGTTACTTATGAATAAAAACAACTTTTTGCTTATTTTCCAATCCTCATACCCTTGTTTCATTGTTTTTTTGTCTTATTTAACTGCTAGGACTTTAATGGAAGTGTTGACAGTGGGTATTATTCTCTTGTTCCTAAGTATAAGGAAATGCTTTTTAACATTTCACCATTTATCGTAATGTTTGCTGTAGAGTTTCCTTTTTTTCTCTGCTTTACTTGATAAACATACAAATTATATTAACAGATTTTCTAACATCATATTAACCTTACATTTCTGGATATATGTCTAACTTGGTAATGTTTCTTTTTTAAAAATATTTTTATAAATAGTTAGAAACAGTTTGCTAATATTTTGTTTAGGATCTTAGCATATTTGAGTAAGATTAGCATACAACTAACCTTCTCTGTATTGTTCTTCCCCTCACACTTGATGTTGTTTTTGTTTTATCAAATCTATATTAGATTCACAAAGTGTGTTAAGGAACGGTGGTATGTTTCTATCTTCTGAAAACTTTCTGTAAAATTTGAATTGTCTGTTCCTTACACGTTCATTAGAAGGTACTTGACAAACAAACTAGGTCTGTTTCTTCTCTTTTTTTCTTTCAAAAAAGTCATTATTGTTGATTTCATTTTTATATGTTCATAGAATTATGTAGTACTTCTAGTCCGTTTGAGTCAGTTTTGATAAAATATTCTTCTTTCCCCCCATCTTAAGTTTTCAAATTTACTGGAATAAAGTTGTTCATGATATTCTCTTATGTACTTTTACATTTGTTTCTTTTAAACTTATGTCCTTTTTTCAATCCTAATATTTTATTTATTATCTGTCCATTTTGTTTTTTCTTGAACAATCTTCATGGAGGTATATCTATTTTATTAATTTTTTTCAGGTATTCAACTTTTGGCTTTGCTGGTCATTTGTCTTTTTTTCCTGTTTTATTATTACCTATGATGCAACTTCTATAGATTTTTTAAAATATTAAGATTATTCATAGGCCACTGGGATGCACAAAGCTTTGATGCAAACATTCCTAAAGGTGGTAGTGAATAAGAATGTAAACCTAGAAAAACAACTTGGTTGCATCAAAACAAAGAATATAATTTAGAAGCAGAGAATTCTATTCTTGTTTTTCAAATGGTATGGATCTCTTTGGTACTTTTCTTACCGACTCCTCTTTTTAATCCTGAGTTTAATACAGAAGTTGACTCTAAACTCTATATAGTTCTCTAGTTCAAGATTAAAGAATAGGTCTCTTCATCTAAATTTTCTAACATCAAGATTCCTAGTGAAAGTGGCAAAATAAACAGATGTCTTATGTCTGAAAATTACATAGTGCTTTCCTGGCTTTAAGAAAAATTGTGTAGCCAAAAGTAAAATTCAAAAGATTTTAGTACTATATGTATAACATAATAAAGCACTAGATATACACCTGGAGAAAAGTCATTGGACATAGTTAAAATTTGGCTACAGATATACAACTTTCATATACCTATGATAAGAATAGGGTTTCATGGTTCTGGGGGTTGGAAGATGGCGGCATAGGAGGACGCTGGGCTCACCGCATCCTGCTGATCACTTAGATTCCACCCACACCTGCCTAAATAACCCAGAAAACCACCAGAAGACTAGCAGAATGGATTCTCTGGAGCCAAGTGTAGACGAGAGGCCCACGGAAGAGGATAGGAAGGGCGGAGAGGTGGTACGCGCTCCACGGACTGGCAGGAGGGAGCCGGGGCAGAGGGGCAGCCCGCTGGCCAAGCAGAGCCCCCAGAGTCTGGCTTGCAAAAGCAGAGGGGCCGGACGGAGTGTGTTCAGACAGCGAGTGGGACTTAACATCTGGAAGGTTATAAGCTAACAGCTCTGCTCGGAGAGCGGGAGGGCTGGAGGACAACAGGAGGGAGAGTTGTTGAGCCCCAGATGACAGAGCTCAAGGTGGCGGGGAACAAAGGCGCTAACCAGCGCCATCTCCCTCGCCCAACCCCCAGCCAAAATCCCAAAGGGAACCAGTTCCTGTCAGGGAACTTGCTTGCACCGAGCAAACACCCAACACTGTGCTTCTGCGGATCCATCCCTCTGGTGGCGGTGAGTCTGACTCCCTCCCGGTGCAGCAGGGCCCCTCCCGAAGTGAATCACTGAAGGACAAGTGAGCTGAGCCTGCTCCTCCCACCCCTGTGCACCTTGCCGATCCACGCCAGCTAATACACCAGATCCCCAGCACCACAAGCCTGGCACTGTGCAAGTAGCCCAGACGGGCCACGCCACCCAACAGTGAATCCTGCCCCTAGGAGAGGGGAAGAGAAGGTACACACCAGTCTGACTGTGGTCCCAGCAGTGGGCTGGGGCAGACATCAGGTCTGACTGCGGCCCACCCACCAACAGAAGGTATTCAAGACAGCACAGGGGAAGTGCCCTGCAGTTCTGCACCACTCCAGGGACTATCCAAAATGACAAAACAGAAGAATTCCCCTCAAAAGAATCTCCAGGAAATAATGACAGCTAACGAACTGATCAAAAAGGATTTAAACAATATAACAGAAAGTAAATTTAGAATAATAGTCATAAAATTAATCGCTGGGCTTGAAAACAGTATAAAGAACAGCAGAGAACCTCTTGCTACAGAGATCAAGGGACTAAGGAACAGCCAGGAGGAGCTAAAAAATGCTACAAATGAACTGCAAAATAAAATGGAGACAACCACAGCTCGGACTGAAGAGGCAGAGGAGAGAATAGGTGAACTAGAAGATAAAATTATGGAAAAAGAGGAAGCTGAGAAAAAGAGAGATAAAAAAATCCAGGAGCATGAGGGGAAAGTTAGAGAACTAAGTGATGCGCTAAAGAGAAATAATCTACATATAATTGGTATTCCAGAGGAGGAAGAGAGAGGGAAAGGTGCTGAAGGGGTACTTGAAGAAATAATAGCTCAGAACTTCCCTGATCTGGGGAAGGAAAAAGGCATTGAAATCCAAGCGGCACAGAGAACTCCCTTCAGACGTAACTTGAATCGATTTTCTGCATGACATATCATAGTGAAACTGGCAAAATACAAGGATAAAGAGAAAATTCTGAAAGCAGCTAGGGATAAACGTGGTCTAACATATAAAGGGGGACCGATAAGACTAGTGACTGATCTCTACTGAAACTTGGCAGGCCAGAAAGGAATGGCAGGAAATCTTCAATGTGATGAACAGGAAAAATATGCAACTGAGAATCCTTTATCCAGTAAATCTGTCATTTAGAATAAAAGGAGAGATAAAGGTCTTCCCAAACAAACACTGAAGGAATTCATCACCACTAAACCAGCCCTACAAGAGATCCTAAGGGGGATCCTGTGAGACAAAGTACCAGAGACATTGCTACAAGCATGAAACCTATGGACATCACAATGACTCTAAACTCATATCTTTCTATAATAACACTGAATGTAAATGGACTAATGTGCCAACCAAAAGACATAGGGTATTAGAATGGATAAAAAAACAAGACCCATCTATTTGCTGTCTACAAGAGACTCATTTTAGACCTGAGGACACCTTCAGATTGAAAGTGAGGGGATGGAGAACTATTTATCATGCTACTGGAAGCCAAAAGAGAGATGGAGTAGCCATACTTATATCAGACAAACTAGACTTTAAATTAAAGGCTGTAACAAGAGATGAAGAAGGGCATTATATAATAATCACAGGGTCTATCCTGTGAAGAGCTAACAATTATAAATGTCTATGGAATTATAAATGTCTTATAAATGTTAGGAAAAGCTAACAATCATAAATGTCTATGCACCGAATACAGGAGCCCCCAAATACATAAAACAATTACTCACAAACATAAGCAACCTTATTGATAAGAATGTGGTAATTGGAGGGGACTTTAACACCCCACTTACAACAATGGATAGATCATCTAGACACACGGTCAGTAAAGAAACAAGGACCCTGAATGATACATTGGATCAGATGGACTTGACAGATATATTTAGAACTCTGCATCCCAAAGCAACAGAATATACTTTCTTCTCGAGTGTACATGGAACATTCTCCAAGACAGATCACATTCTGGGTCACAAAACAGCCCTTCATAAGTATACAAGAATTGAGATCATACCATGCATACTTTCAGACCACAATGCTATGAAGCTTGAAATCAACCACAGGAAAAAGTCTGGAAAACCTCCAAAAGCATGGAGGTTAAAGAACACCCTACTAAAGAATGAATGGGTCAACCAGGCAATTAGGGAAAAAATTTAAAAATATATGGAAACAAACGAAAATGAAAATACAACAGTCCAAACGCTTTGGGATGCAGCGAAGGCAGTCCTGAGAAGAAAATACATTGCAGTCCAGGCCTATCTCAAGAAACAAGAAAAATCCCAAATACAAAATCTAACAGAATACCTAAAGGAAATAGAAGCAGAACAGCAAAGACACCCTAAACCCAGCAAAACAAGAGAAATAATAAAGATCAGAGCAGAAATAAACAATATTGAATCTAAAAAAACTGTAGAGCAGATCAATGAAACCAAGAGTTGGTTTTTTGAAAAAATAAACAAAACTGATAAACCTCTAGCCAGGCTCCTCAAAAAGAAAAGGGAGATGACCCAAATAGATAAAATCATGAATGAAAATGGAATTATTACAACCAATCCCTCAGAGATACAAGCAATTATCAGGGAATACTATGAAAAACTATATGCCAACAAACTGGACAACCTGGAAGAAATGGACAAATTCCTAAACACCCACACACTTCCAAACTCAAACAGGAGGAAATAGAAAGCTTGAACAGACCCATAACCAGCGAAGAAATTGAATCGGTTATCAAAGATATCCCAACAAACAAGAGTCTAGGACCAGATGGCTTCCCAGGGGAGTTCTACTAGACATTTAAAGCAGAGATAATACCTATCCTTCTCAAGCTATTCCAAAAAATAGAAAGGGAAGGAAAAGTTCCAGACTCATTCTATGAAGCCAGTATTACTTTGATTCCTAAACCAGACAGAGACCCAGTAAAAAAAGAGAACTACAGGCCAATATCCCTGATGAATATGGATGCAAAAATTCTCAATAAGATACTAGCAAATCGAATTCAATAGCATATAAAAAGAATTATTCACAATGATCAAGTGGGATTCACTCCTGGGATGCAGGGATGGTTCAACATTCGCAAATCGATCAACGTGATACATCACATTAATAAAAGAAGAGATAAGAACCATATGATCCTGTCAATCGATGGAGAAAAAGCATTTGACAAAATTCAGCCTCCTTTCTTAATAAAAACCCTCAAGAAAGTCGGGATAGAAAGAACATACATAAACACCATAAAAGCCATTTATGAAAAGCCCACAGCTAACATCATCCTCAATGGGGAAAAACTGAGGTTTTTCCCTGAGATCAGGAACACGACAGGGATGTCCACTCTCACCGTTGTTGTTTAACACAGTGTTGGAAGTTCTAGCATCAGCAATCAGACAACAAAAGGAAATCAAAGGCATCAAAATTGGCAAAGATGAAGTTAAGCTTTCACTTTTTGCAGATGACATGATATTATACATGGAAAATCCGATAGACTCCACCAAAAGTCTGCTAGAACTGATAAATGAATTCAGCAAAGTTGCAGGATACAAAATCAATGTAAGGAAATCAGTTGCATTCTTATACACTAATAATGAAGCAACAGAAAGACAAATAAAGAAACTGATCCCATTCACAATTGCACCAAGAAGCATAAAATACCTAGGAATAAATCTAACCAAAGATGTAAAAGATCTGTATGCTGAAAACTACAGAAAGCTTATGAAGGAAATTGAAGAAGATATAAAGAAATGGAAAAACATTCCGTGCTCATGATTTGAAAGAATAAACATTGTCAAAATGTCAATACTACCCAAAGCTATCTACACATTCAATGCAATCCCAATCAAAATTGCACCAGCATTCATCTCGTAGCTAGAACAAACAATCCTAAAATTCATATGGAACCACAAAAGGCCCTGAATATCCAAAGTAATTTTGAAGAAGACCAAAGCAGGAGGCATCATAATCCCAGACTTTAGCCTCTACTACAAAGCTGTAATCATGAAGACAGCATGCTATTGGCACAAAAACAGACACATAGACCTATCGAATAGAATAGAAACATTAGAACTAGACCCACAAAAGTATGGCCAACTAATCTTTGACAAAGCAGGAAAGAATATCCAATGGAAAAAAGACAGTCTCTTTAACAAATGGTGCTGGGAGAACTGGACAGCAACATGCAGAAGGTTGAAACTAGACCACTTTCTCACACCAATCACAAAAATAAACTCAAAATGGATAAAGGACCTGAATGTGAGACAGGAAACCATCAAAACCCTAGAGGAGAAAACAGGAAAAGACCTCTCTGACCTCAGCCGTAGCAATTTCTTACTTGACACATCCCCAAAGGCAAGGGCATTAAAAGCAAAAATGAACTATTGGGACCTCATGAAGATAAAGTTTCTGCACAACAAAGGAAACAACCAACAAAACTAAAAGGCAACGAATGGAATGGGAAAAGATATTTGCAAATGACATATAGGACAAAGGGCTAGTATCCAAAATCTATAAAGAGCTCACCAAACTCCACACCCGAAAAACAAATAACCCAGTGAAGAAATGGGCAGAAAACATGAATAGATACTTCTCTAAAGAAGACATCAAGATGGCCAACAGGCACATGAAAAGATGCTCAATGTCACTCGTCATCAGGGAAATACAAATCAAAACCACACTCAGATATCACCTCACACCAGTCAGAGTGGCCAAAATGAACAAATCAGGAGACTATAGATGCTGGAGAGGATGTGGAGAAACGGGAACCCTCTTGCACTGTTGGTGGGAATGCATACTGGTGCAGCCGCTCTGGAAAACAGTGTGGAGGTTCCTCAGAAAATTAAAAATAGACCTACCCTATGACCCAGCAATAGCACTGCTAGGAATTTACCCAAGGGATACAGGAGTACTGATGCATAGAGGCACTTGTACCCCAATGTTTATAGCAGCACTCTCAACAATAGCCAAATTATGGAAAGAGCCTAAATGTCCATCAACTGATGAATGGATAAAGAAATTGTGGTTTATATACACAATGGAGTACTATGTGGCAATGATAAAGAATGAAATATGGCCCTTTGTAGCAACGTGGGTGGAACTGGAGAGTGTGATGCTAAGTGAAATAAGCCATACAGAGAAAGACAGATGCCATATGGTTTCACTCTTACGTGGATCCTGAGAAACTTAACAGGAACCCATGGGGGAGGGGAAGGAAAAAAGAGAGAGGTTAGAGTGGGAGAGAGCCAAAGCATGGGAGACTCTTAAAAAACTGAGAACAAACTAGGGCTGATGGGGGGGAAGGGAGGGGAGGGTGGGTGATGGGTATTGAAGAGGGCATCTTTTGGGATGAGCACTGGGTGTTGTATGGAAACCAATTTGACAATAAATTTCATATATTTAAAAAGAATAAAATAAATTAAAAAATAAATTTAAAAAATATAAATAAATAAAATAAATAAAAAATAAATAAATAAATAATGTCCTTAAAAAAAAAAAAAGAATAGGGTTTCATGGTGGCATTGTGTGGCCAACCACAGCACCAATAATCTAAGTGAAGACCCAATGATAGGAAACAATGCTTAATTTTTTATTATATAGTATTAACATACTCTCAAATAAACAGGTAAATTTATTTTTCAGCAGCATGTCCCCAAGGTGTCAACTCAATGTTACAGAAAACTTTTTTCCAGTAAGAAAGGAATAAGGGCCATAGTGACTTTCTCGGAAAAAAAAAAAAAAAAAACAAACCAGTAGTAGAAGGTTAAAAATTCTATGAAGGTTTGTAACTCCTTTGATTTAAGACAGAGCAAAATTTTGGTTTGCATAACTCTTGAAGTAATTGAGGTCATTACCAATAGCAGTGAAGTAATTTGAGAAGTTGACATTTCTCTTATTTATAAACGTGATATATTAAAATGACACAGGACTTCTGGAAATTTTCAATCAATTTAGTCTTTGTAGAACTCGTAATCAATAAATCATCAAAATAATATCTGGAATTCTAGATAGATCTCAATAAAATATGGAAAATATAAAGAATAAAAGGAATTCCAAAGAGATCGCACTTAAATCATCATGTCCCCTCATATGTTTTGGTGTTCTCTTCCATGAGTATCTATTGCTGAAATTGGGAAAAGACGAATGTGGCAAAGATCTTCCTGTCAGCAAAACTGTGAGATGTTGATTAACTTCAAGCATGAGGTAAGGGTATTATTCAAAGCCCACTTGTAGTTAGTAATCTGCCCTTAATCACTTCCTAGATTAGTATTCTGTCCTTAATTACTCACTAGAGAACACTACTTCCTCTTTAGAAAGTTATCATTGCCCATGCACTATTGCCTCAGGACATTTCTCTAGGCTCTACCTCACAATTCTACTAGAGTAGTTTTCCATAATTAATTTCATTCCAATTTAATAATTTTTACTATCAGTGACCTATTGTTTCCTAAATGTCCTCCTTAAAAATGAAGGATTAAAATTTTCTTTATTCATCCTAAACAATAGTATCTATGAAATAATAGGTTGGATATACTAGTGACCTTTCTGGTATAAATTAACATAAACTATTAACTACTAAAATTGTTAAACTATGCAACCACTTGCTTCCACTTCTGGTAATGGTAGAACTTGGTATGTAGTTTGGTATAATAATTTCACAAAAGACAACTAGAAAATTGGGAAAAGTATTTTTTTTTTAATTATCTTGAAGTTATTGTAGACCCAACAAGATAATGAAGAATTACTGGTCTAGGATTCTAGGAAAAGAGGCAGCCAAAAGTGAGTCAGGAATTTAGGGCCACTTTTGCCCTAGTAGAATTTTCTGATTCTGGAATAAGCAACTGAGAGGCTGAAGGAAACCTTGACATCTTCATAGAGTTACATGAAGGAGATTTTAGTCTAGAGCCCACAGGTGATATGTAGACAGAGTGAGCATTCCTGCTTTGGGATGAAACCACAAGGGATCTATCCTAAGGAACAGGGTAAGCAAGAAATAGATAAGTTCTTTTGTCCAGCCTTGAATTATCTTAATCCCTGAAACAGAATTAAAGTAATACCATATTATTAGAGAGTTCAGGTATTTAAGAGTGCTTGTGTCCCCAGACATCTTAAGAAGCTTTTAGAGAAGAAGCAAAAGCTCTTAGACACTACATTATTTCTATAAACAATTTAGAGCTGTAATTTCCAACACATAATTTTGAAAAATAGTCCCATAAGGAGAAGATAAGATGAGAAAAGCCCAGCAGAAACCCATAACAATAAAAATTATTTGATAGAGATTTCAGAAATAAGCATAACCAGATAAAGACTTTAAAGTCTTTTTTTCTTTTTTTTTTCTTAGAAAAAAAGCACAAGTAGGGAAGGAGCAGAGAGAGGGAGAGAGAGAGAATCCCAAGAAGCTCCACACTGTCAGCATAGAGCTTGACTTAGGACTCAAACTCATGAACCATGAGGTCAGACATGAGCTGAAATCAAGAGTTGGACACTTAACTGACTGAGACACTCAGGCACCCTGATAAAGACTTAGTTACCTGGAAGATCCTCAGTAAAGCTTATAGAAATGAAACGATGTAAAATACAGAAAAGACAGTAAAAGACATAGAGGACACAGTGAGAAAGACTAATGTTTAAATGGAGTACTAAATATAGAGGAGAAAAAAAATAATGAGACTGAAGCAGGATGAGAGGATAGATATAATTATATTGAAGCAAATTCTGAAGTCATAATACCTAAAACCACCTGAAACTAGAGTAGGAAATTAAGCTTTAGATTCAAGAGTTACCACAAATCCCAGGTAGAACAACTGAAACAGAAATCGACACTGAGGCATTCAAGGGTAAAACTGCTAAACCCTAAAAATGGAAAAAAATAAATCTAAAAGTCAGAGACAGGTTTTACCTTTAAAAGAACAATAACTAGACCTATAGCTTACTATTTAGGAAAAACAACTAACCTCATCTAATAATGAGATGGTATCTTCCAAGTGTTAAAAAAAAAAAGCTGTCAATCTCATTTCTAAAATTGATGGTGAAAAAAAAAATTCTCAGATTAACAAAATTAGGCAATTTCCCAGAAGCACACTAAAATAAACATTAAAGGATATTCTTCAGACTGAAATGACAGAATAAAAAAGATCTCAGATTGAAGCTCAGAAATACTGAAAGTAATAAAGAGCAATGGAAAGGCTACAATAGTAAGGAGTCTGGACCCTTGTTTTGATATTTGACTATTAAAAGCTTTTAAGGTTCATCCCCTCCCTTCATCCCCTTTTGCTCCACATCTGAGCATGCTAATAAGAAGGCCTGGGTGCTTACTCCCTCCTTTGATGCCAGTGGAAGATTAAAACTAGTCAAGCTCTTACCCATGCATAGGAACCCTCATCCCAGGACCACCCTCTAACTACCATAAAAAACTTAAACCAATCTCTTTTTCCTATTCTTGGGATAGGAACTTGGGATATCTGCCCTGTTTTCCCTAGACAACTTTATCAGGAAAGTAATAAACCTTTCATACCCTTTCTATATGTGTGTGGCATCATCAGTACCTATATATGTATATATATATATTATTATAAAATAATACACATATATGAGTATATATATAATTAAAGTGAGGGTAAATGAAATTAAATTATTCCCATGTCTTTGACCAGCTTTCATTCATGTGGGTAGAGTCTGAAAGAACCAATTAATATAGATTTGATAAGCCAAACATATGTACTACAATCCCTAAGATAACTGCTGAAAGAAGAGTAAGAGTGTATATCTTTTCAGGAAATAGTAGGAAAATGGAATAATAAAAAATTATAGATATAAATGAAAGTGAGAGAAAAAGCAGAAAAGAACAAAGTGTGCAGAATAAACAGAAAGCTCATAATAAAATGCTAAATTTAAATTCAATTTGATCAATCATTACATTAAATATAAATAGACTAAATATACCAATTAAAAAATAAAGACAAATATTATCAGACTACATTAGAAACCATATTCTTTTTATGAGACATCTAAAATCTATGGACAATACAAACAAGCAAAGGAAAAAAAGAGATAGAAAACAAAAAACAGACTCTTAAATATAGAGAACAAACTGATGGTTATCAGAAGGGAGATAGTGGGGGGATGGGTTAAATATGGGATGGGGATTAAAGAGTACATTTGTGATGAGCACCAGATGTTGCATGCAAGTGTTGAATCACTAAACTGTACACCTGAAACTAACATTACACTGTATGTTAACTAACTGGAATTAAAATTAAAAAAAAATATTGAAAGTAAAAAGATGAAAAAATTTATAAAGCAAAATTTCTGTAACCATTTTGTCAGATAAAGTAGAATTAAAGGCAAAAAGATATTTTATAACAATTCTATATTTATATGTATCTAATAACATAGCCTTAAAATAAAGTAACAATTAACCATAAAAAATAGTAGACAAACCCACAGTTATAGTGTAAGATTCTAACACACTTTTCTTTATTATAAAAGCAAGCAGATAGAAAATCATTTAAGATACAGTGGAATAACATAAACAAAAAATTGACCTAATTAGCATGCATAAAATAATACATCTAAACAAATTAATACACACTGTTTTTAAGCACACCTGTAACATTTCAGAAATTTGCCATTTTATGGGCAACAAGATTCTACAAATTTTAAAGAATTAAAGTCATACAAAGTATTGTCTAAAGTCACAATACAATTAATTTAGAAATCAATTAAAATTTTACCAGAATATCCCTGTTGATTTAGAAATTGAGAAATATGTTTTAAGTAAATCATGACTCAGTGAGGAGAATATACTGAAGAATATAAAATATTTTATTTGGAGGATAATAAAATTACTAAATATCAAAATATGTAGGATACAGCTAGAGGCATGCTTAGAGGAAAATTTAGAGCTTTACAAGCACATATTCAAAGGGAATCAAAGCTGAGAGGGGCCAAGAGGGCTGAGCACCATGGAAGCTTTCTGCTTCTTTCCTCCCTGAAATGCAACTAGATCAACACCAAACCATTTTGCACACCTAGAAAACTGATCTGAGGACTAACATAACAATCTGCATAATCTGAGCCACAGAACTCAGCAGGTACACAGTGCAGAGAGGTGAACTGGGGGAGAGAGCTATTTTTGCAGAGGGAGGTCAGAGAAAGTGGGGAGAGTACAGGAAAAGCACTACCCCTGAAAGTAGCTGAAGAGAAAGAGTGGAAACACCCACAAATGACCGAACAAAAAAGGGAGAAAAGAGAGGGTTTCAATGCCATTAGGACTCGATAAACAGGGGAGAGCAGTCAGAAATTCTGAAGCTCAATACCTGGCAGTGCTCTGGTGGGAGGGATGAATCCCCAGGAGCAGGCAGCAAGGTCCAAAGGGTCTGCAGGCCACACAGGAAGAAGCGGATCCCCTACTAACAGGGCACTTGGTAGAGGCCATATGGCCTCCACATAGGCAAAGGTCCCAGTGGACCCCAGAGAACAGCCTCATTTGCTGGCATTAGAAAAAAGATGCTATGGTACAGTGAATCCCGGCACCAGTTGTGTGTGGTAATTTACCATAATCCTTGAGCCTCTGCAGCAGCATGATTGCACGAACATTTCCCAGGGGCAAGCCAGCACTCTGCCATTGCTCAGCCAGACCGTTCCCCAGAGGGTTGGAGTGGTCCAAGCCACAGAGCCCTCAGAGGTTAGGGTTTTAGAAACATAGCCCATCTGAGATAAAATTTGGGAGAAGGGGGAGCCTGGTAGGCTGACGGCTTGGACTGGGACAGCGTAGAAGCAGGGAGTGGATGGAAGCCAAAGACAAAGGATGGGTGCTTGATTTGCCAGTGGGTGAGAGTGCAGTATTACTGGGCCACAGACTGGGAAACTGGGTGAAACCATTTTCACCTCTCCCTGCAGGTACACAAACATTCACATGTGTATGCATGCCACACCTATCCACCCCAGTAAGCTAAGCAGTGCCATTTAGTGGAGATGGAGCTGTTATACCAAGCCCCATCCAACTGTGCCAACCAAGCCCTAGAGGACAACTACAAGTCTCTCCACCTGCTTAGTGTACAGACTATAAAGTGCTTCATAGTTTGACTTTTGGGGGAAACTGGATATAATTTCATTCAAATTTCATTCTGTTTGCTGGTCCATCTATTTGTGTTTTTTCTTTCTTTTTCTTTTCTTAATGTTTGATACAGAAAGAGAAAACATTTATTTTTATTTTCAGTTTTATAATTTCTTTTTTAATTTTTTACTATATGTTTTATTTTTTTGTAAATTATTTTATTCTATTTTACTTTCTTCATTTCATTTTATCCTATTTTATTCTATACATTTGTTGTAATTGTTAAACATTTTCTTACTTTTTTTCACTTATTTTCTTTCCCTTTTTTCTCTATTCTTTCAAGCTTCTTTCAACAACCAGACCAAAATATACCTAGGATATAGCCTCCTTTATTTGATTTTTTGTGTTGTTTTTAATTTTTAATTTTATTAATTCTTTTTCTTCCTCCAAAATGAAAAAAATGGAGGAATTCATCCCAAAAGAAATAACAGGAAGAAATGACAGCCTGGGACTTAACACAGATATAAACAAGATGTTTGAACTAGAATTTAGAATCATGATAATAAGAATACTAGCTAGGGTTCAAAAAGCATGGAATCCCTTTCTGCAGAGATAAAAGAAGTAAAATCTAGTCAGGATGAAATTAAAAATGCTATAACTGAGATGCAATCTCAAATAGATGCCACAGCAGCATGAATGGATGAAACAGAGCAGTGAATCAGTGATACAGAGGACAAACTTATACAGAATAGTGAAGCAGAATAAAAGAGGGAAACTAATGCAAAAGAGCATGATATAAGAATTAGAGAACTCAGTGACTCATTAAAAAGGAACAACATCCAAATCATAGGGGTCCTAGAAGATGAAGAGAGAGAAAAAGGGGTAGAAGATTTATGTAAGCAAATCATAGTGGAAAAGTTTCCTAGCCTGGGGAAAGACAAAGATATCAAAATTCAAAAAGCACAGAGAACTCCCATTAGATTCAACAAAAACCAATAATCATCAATGCATATCATAGTCAAATTCACAAAGTACACAGGCAAGGAAAGAACTATGAAAGCAGCAAGGGAAAAAAAAAGTTCTTAACCTATAATGGAAGACAGATCATGTTTGTAGGAGAACTATCCACAGAAACTTGGCAGGCTAGAAAGGAGTGGCAGGATATATTCAATGTGCTGAATCAGAAAAATATGCAGCCAAGAATTCTTTATCCAGCAAGCTGTCATTCAAAATAGAAGGAGAGATTAAAAGTTTCCTAGACAAACAAAAACTAAAGGAGTTAGTGACGACTAAACGAACCTTGCAAGAAATTTTAAGAGGGACTCTCTGAGGGGTGAAAAGACAAAACAAGACAAAAAAGACCAAAAGCAACAAAGAGTAGAAAGGACCAGAGACCACCAGAAACTCTAACTATACAGGCAACACAATGGCAGTAAATTCATATCTTTAAGTACTCACTATAAATCTCAATGGACAAATGCTCTAATCAAAAGACATAGGGTAACAGAATGGATAAGAAAACAAGATCCATCTACATGCTATTTACAAGAGATCCATTTTAGACCTTCAGATTGAAAGTGAGGGGATGGAGATTCAACTTTCATGCTGCTGGAAGTCAAAAGAAAATTGGAGCAACCATACTTACATCACAGAATCTAGATTTTTTTAAATTTTTTAATGTTTTTATTTTGGAGACAGAGAGAGACAGAGCATGAGCAAGGGAAGGGCAGAAAGAGGGGGACACAGAATCTGAAGCAGGCTCCAGGCTGTGAGCTGTCAGCACAGAGCCTGACACAGGGCTCGAACTCACGGAGTGTGAGATCATGACCTGAGCTGAAGTCGGACACTTAACCACCTGAGCCACCCAAGCGCCCCAGACAATCTAGATTTTAAAATAAAGAGTGTAACAAGAGATGAAGAAGGGCATTATATCATAATTAAGGAGGGGTCTATCCACCAAAAAGACCTAACAATTGTAAACATTTATGCCCCCCATGTGAAAACACCCAAATATATATACCAATTAATCATAAAGAAATCAAACATAAAGAAACTCATTGATAATAATACCATAATAGTAGGGGACTTCAACCCCACTTACAACAGTGAACAGATCATCTAAGCAGAAAATCAAGGAAACAATGGCTTTGAATGATACACTGGACTAGATGGACTTAACAGATATTAACTTAAATATTCAGAACATTTCATCCTAAAGCAGCAGAATACACATTCTTCTCGAGTGCACAGGGAACATTCTCCAGAATATGTCACATACTGGGACACAAATCAGCCCTCAACAAGTACAAAAAGATTGAGATCATACCTTGCATATTTTCAGACCACAATGCTATAAAACTCGAAATCAACCACAAGAAAATAGTCAGAAAGACAACAAATACTTGCAGATTAAAGAATATCCTACTAAAGAATGAATGGGTTAACCAAGAAGTTAAAGAAGAAATTAAAAAGTACATGGAAGCCAATGAAAATGATCACATCACAGCCCAAAACCTCTGGGATGCAGCAACAGTGGTCATAAGAGGGAAGTATATAGCAAGCCAGGCCTTCCTAAAGAAGGAAGAAAGGTCCTAGATACACAACCTAACCTTACATCTGAAAGAGCTGGAAAAAAGAACAGCAAATAAAACCCAAAACCAGCATAAGTCAGGAAATAATAAAGATTAGAGAAGAAATCAATGCTATCAAAATTAAAAAGAAAAACAAAACAACAAAAAACAGTAGAACAGATCAATGAAACCAGAAGCTTGTTCTTTGAAGGAATTAACAAAATTGATAAACCCCTAGCCAGTTTGATCAAAAAGAAAAAGTAAAGGACTCAAATAAATAAAAGCATGAATGGAACAGGGAAGATCACAACCAACACTGCATAAATACAAACAATAATAAGAGAATATTATGATAAATTATATGCCAATAAATTGGGCAATCTGGAAGAAATGGACAAACTCCTAGAAACGTATAAACTACCAAAACGGAAACAGGAAGAAATAGAAAATTTGAACAGACCCATAACCAGTAAAGAAACTGAATTAGTAATGAAAAATCTCCCAAAAAAACAAGAGTCCAGGGCCCCAGATGGCTTTCCAGGGGAATTCTACCAAACATTCAAGGAAGAGTTAACACCTATTCTTTTGAGGCTGTTCCAAAAAATAGAAATGGAAGGAAAACTTCCAAACTCATTCTATCAGGCCAGCATTACTTTGATTCCAAAACCAGACAAAGACCCTACTAAAAAGGAGAACTATAGACCAATTTCCATGATGAACATGGATGCAAAACTTCTCAACAAGATACTAGTCAACCAGATCCAGCAATACATTTGAAGAATTATTCACCACAATCAAGTGGGATTTATACCTGGGATGCAGGGCTGGTTAAATATCCACAAATCAATCAATGTGATACACTACATTAATAATGGAAAGGACAGGAACCACATGATCCTCTCAATAGATGTGGAGAAACGTTTAAAAAATACAATATCCTTTCTGGATAAAAACCTCAAGAAAGTAGGGATGATAGAAGGATCATACCTCAAGATCATAAAAGCCATATATAAAAGACCCACCACTAATATTCTCAATGAGGATAAACTGAGAACGTTCCCCCTAAGGTCAGCAACACAATAGGGATGTCTATTCTCCCTACTGTTATTCAACATAGTATTGGAAGTCCTAGCCTCAGCAATCAGACAACACAAAAAAATAAAAGGCATCCAAATTGGCAAGGAGGAAGTCAAACTTTCACTCTTTGCAGATAATATGATATTCTAAATGGAAGACCCAAAATATTCCACCAGAAACTGTTAAAACTAATCCATGGATTCAGCAAAGTCACCGGACATAAAATCAATGCACAAAAATCAGTTGAATTTCTAGACACCAATAACGAGGCAGCTGAAAGAGAAATCAAGGAATCAATCTCATTTACAATTGCACTGAAACCCATAAAATACCTTGGAAAAAACCTAACCAAAGAGGTAAAAAATCTATACACTGCCAACTATAGAAAGCTTTTGAAAGAAATTGAAGAAGACACACAAAAAATGGAAGAATATTCCATGCACATGGTTTGGAAGAAAAAATATTGTTAAAATGCCAATACTACCCAAAGCAATCTATATATTCGATACAATCCCTATCAAAATAACACCAGCATTCTTCACAGAGCTAGAACAAACAATCCTAAAATTTGTGTGGAACCAGAAAAGGCCCCAAATGTCCAAAGCAATCATGAAAAAGAAAACCAAACCTGGAGGTATCACAATCCCGGACTTCAAGATATATTATAAATCTGTAATCACCAAGACAGTATGGTAACAGCACAAAAACAGACACTCAGATCTATGGAACAAAATGGAGAACCCAGAAATGGACCCACAAACGTATGGCTAACTAATCTTTGACAAAGCAGGAAAGAATATCCAATTGAATAAGGACAGTCTCTTCAGCAAATGGTGTTGGGAAAACTGGACAGGAACATGCAGAAAAGTGAACCTGGACCACTTTCTTACACCTTACACAAAAATGAACTCAAAATGGATGAAAGACCTAAACGTAAAACAGGAAGCCATCAAAATCCTAGAGGAGAAAGCAGGCAAAAACCTCTTTTACCTCAGCCATAGTAACTTCTTACTGTACATGTCTCTGGAGGCAAGGGAAACATAAGCAAAAATGAACTATTGGGACCTCATCAAGATAAAAACCGTCTGCACGCAAATGGAACAATCAACAAAACTAAAAGGCAACCAACAGAATGGGAGAAGATATTTGCAAATGACATATCAGATAAAGGGTTAGTATCCAAAATCTATAAAGAACTTACCAAACTCAACACTCAAAAAACAAATAATCTATTGAAGAAATGGGCAAAAGACATGAATAGACACTTTTCCAAATAAAACATCCAGATGGCTAATAAACACATGAAAAGATGCTGAAGATCACTCCTCATCAGGGAAATACAAATCAAAATCACAATGAGAGACAATCTCACATCAGTCAGAATTGGTAAAATTAACAACTCAGGCAACTACAGATGTTGGTGAGGATACAGAGAAAGAAAGAGGAACATTTTTGCACTGCTGGTGGGAATGCAAACTGGTGCAGTAACTCTGGAAAACAGTATGAAGTTTCCTCAAAAAATTAAAAATAGAATTACCCTATGGCCCAGCAATGGCACTACTAGGTATTCATCCAAAGGATGCAGGTGTGCTCTTTTGAAGGTGCAAATGCACCCCAATGTTTATAGCAGTGCTATCAATAATAGCCAAAGTATGAAAGGGCCCAATTGCCCATTGACAGATAAATGGATAAAGAAGATATGGTATATATATATATATATATATATATATATATATATATATATATATATATATATATATATAATGGAGTATTACTTGGCACTCAAAAATAATGAAGTCTTGCCATTTGCAACAACATGGATGGAACTAGAGTATATGCTAAGCGAAATTAGTCAGAGGAAGACAAATATCATATGACTTCACTCCTATGTGGAAAGGGAGCAAAATTAATATAAAAACAGGGAGGGGGTCAAAACATAAGAGACTCTTAAATGTAGAGAACAAACTGAGAGCACTGGAAGGGTTGTGGGTGGGGGGATGGTCTAAACGGGTAAGGGGCATTAAGGAGGACACTTGTTGGCATGAGCACTGGGTATTATATATAGGAGATGAATCACTGGATTCTACTCCTGAAATCATTATTGCACTATATACTAACTTGGAAAATTTTTAAAAATAAATAATAAAAAAATAATAAAATTTAATAAAAGGAATAAAAGCTGAAAATCAATGAGCTATGCATCTATCTCAAAAAGTTAAAAATAAGAGGTGAGTGGGGGGATGGGTTGGATGGGTGATGGGTACTGGGAAGGGCACTTGATGAGATGAGCACTAGGTGTTGTCTGTAAGTGATGAATCACTGAATTCTACACCTGAAACTAATATTGCACTGTGTGCTGACGAATTTGAATTTGAACAAAAACTTAAAGAACTAAAAAAAAGTTAAAAACAACAAAACAAAATCCAAAGAAAGTAGAAGGAAGAAATAAAGTTAACAGCAGAAAATGATACAGAAAATAAACAATTGAGAAGATCAAAAATCAAATATTGTTTCTTTTAGGGCATTAGTAAAATTTTAAAGCCATACAAAATTTAAAAATCCATATTGATTTTATTTTTTAAAAAGGCATGAAAAATCAGTATCAGCAACAAAAAGGGCACATCACTATAGATCTTGCAGAAAATGAGAAGTTTATAAGAGGATATTTATTATGAACAACTTTTTGTCAATTAGTTTGAAAATGTTGACATAATGGATATTTCTAATAATATAACTTTCCAAAACTAACACAAAAAGAAATATAAAACTTTAACAGTCCTATTTTCTTTAATATAATTTTTTAATATTTAATATTGAATTCAACCCAACATTTAAGGAAGAAATAAATTCAATATCTTCCAGAGAATAGAAAAAAGGGTGGAATATACTCTAACTCCTTTCATAAGACCAGAATAACTTTGATAACAAAACCTGACAAGGATATTAAAAAATAAATAAAAATTAAAGGTGATTATACTCACGACCATAGATGTAAGAATTTTAGACAAATTTAGCAAATTAATACCAGTGGTAGTATTCACTAGTTTATCTAGGAATTTGATATTTGTATAATATTAGGACAGTGATCAGTGTAATTCATTACATTTGTATAAAAAAGAAAAAAATATGGCTAAATATATGGAGAAAAGGCATTTGATAAAATTCAGTAACAATTCATAATTAAAAACTCTTAGCAAACTAAGACTAGCAAGGAGCTTCCAAAATTCAATAAAGGACATGTACAAAAATAAACAGAAACAAATAGAACAACAATGACAAAATTCTATAGCAAAACATCATAATTAATAGTAAAACACTGAAATCTTTTACTTTGAAATCTGAAATAGAATAAGAATGCCAACAGTCACTAATTCATCCAACACTGTACTGAAATACAATGCAGCAAGGCAAGAAGAAGAAATATAAAGCATAAAAATTAAAAAACGAAGAAATAGGGGTGCCAGGGTGGCTCAGTCGGTTCAGCAACTGACTTCGGCTCAGGTCATGACCCCATGGTTCAGATTGTGAGTTTGAGCCCCAAACTGGGCTCTCTGCTGTCAGTGTGAACCAGCTTCAGAGCTTCTATCCCCCTCTGTCTATTCCCCTCCCCTGCTCACACATGAGCATGCTCTCTTTCTCAAAAATAAACATTTAAAAAATTAAAAAATGAAGAAATAAAACTGTCAATGACACAAAAAATGACTCATACATAGAACATTTTAAAAATGTACAGATAAATTTTTAAATGTATGTGTCATTAGGGAATATTTCTAGGTACAAGGGCAATATAACCTTTTTTCAAAAATGCATTTCTTTATATCAGCAACAAACATTTAAAAAATGATATACTTACATATAAATTATAAATTATGTAAATACATTTCTATCATCAAAAATATTAAATTTCTAGTATAAATGTAAAGACAATTACCAGAATCTCTATGTAAAAAACAGAAAAAAAAGAAAGAAATTATCAAGTATTCTTGAGAGAAATTAAAGAATACCTAAATGAATGGAGGAATATATCATATTTATGGGCTGGATAAGTCCCTATTATAAATATGTCAATTTTTTTACTAATCTATGGATTCAATGCCATTCAAATCAAAACAGTTATAGTGGTATTTGTAGTGGCTTGAAACCAGACTTTAATGGGAGTATTTACTCCACTGAAATTGACAAACACTACAAATCAGAATTTTTTTTGCCCTAAAGAGTCATTTGGTCAGCACACCACTCAGCATATTCTAAAATTGATATGGAAAGGCAAAAAATAAACAAACCCAATAGTTAAGACAAACTTGAACAATAAAAACCAAGTGGAAAGACATGCTTCCAGGCAATGTGACTTACTATAAAGCCACAAGAATTAAGACAGTATAGTATTGGCAAGGGATAGACAAAGCAATGGAAAAGAATAGAGATCTCAGGCATTGACCCATGCATATCAAGGCATGATTTATAAAAAGATGGCACTATATGGCTCTGGAGAAAGAATTAATGGTAATGGAAAATAGTGGGAACTTGTATACCAAAATCTTATTTAAAAATTAAGTTCAGGTGGATTACAGATGTAAGTGTGTCAGCCTAAACAACAAAGTTGCTGGAAAGTAATACAAGAGTGTATGTTCATGATCTTTTTTTTTTATGTTTATTTTTGAGAGTGGGGGAGGGGTAGAAAGAGAAGGAGACAGAAGATCTGAAGTAGGCTCTGTGCTGACAGCAGAGAACCCAATGCAGGGCTTGAACTCACAAACCATGAAATTATGACCTGAGCCGAAATCAGATGCTTAACCAACTGAGCCACCCAGGTGCCCCTGTATGTTTATGATCTTAAGATAGGAAGTACTTCTCAGAAGACAAACACCTACCTTAAACTATTGGAGAATTGATTATTTTAAAATTAAGAACTTGTCTTCATTAATACATGTAAGAGTAGTATCCAGAATCCATAAAAAAATCAACATTTAAAAAAAACAAATAAAAAAATGGACAAGAGATTTGAATAGACACTTTATAAAAAAGGATATACAAATATCCAATAAACATGAAAAGGGGTTTATTTTCATTAACAATCAGGGACATGAAAATTAAAGCTATAATAAGATATCACTACACATATACACCATAATGGCTAAAATTTAAAAAGACTGACAAGTACTGATGAGGATGTGGGCGATCATATTCTGCTGGTGGTAACAGAAATGGGTATAACCACTTTGAAAACAGTTTTTATCACCTAGTGAAGTTGAATTTATACATATCCTATGATCCAACAATTCTATTCTTTTACTCTGTGTCCAAATAAATGTGTGTATATATATCCCAAGAGACATGTACAAGAATGTTCAAAGCAATATTATTGTTAGTAGCTGAAAGCAAGAAGAAGTACAAATATCTATCAACAACAGAATGAATAAATAAAATATGGAATATTCAACAATACTATATATATAAAGCACTGAAAATGAAGAAACTAGAGTTACATGTAACATCATGAATGAATCTCATAGGCAAAATAAAGTAATACAGTCAGACACAAAGAATACATATAGTGTACAGTTCCATTCATAAAGAATTAAAATAATTGTCAAAACAAACTTGATGGTGTTGAGGAGTGCATCTTAATTTGGGAAAACTAAGGAAGGGCACAGAATTGAGTACGATGACAGTCAAGATAGTGGCTCTTTAGGGATCAGCAGAAGGGAGTGATGGGAAGGGAAGTAGACTTTGTGGTGACAACAATGTTCTCTCTCTTGTCTCGGGTGGTAGGCACATGGGTGTTTATTTTCTGATAAGTCATTAAATTCCATGTCTTGTTTTATGCATGCTTTTTTACATACATTTTATTCTCCAGTTTAAAAAAAAGTGAAGGAGGGGGTGCCTGGGTGGCTCAGTCGGCTGGGTGTCTGACTTCAGCTCAGGTCATGATCTCACAGTTCATGGGTTCAGCTCCGCGTCAGGCTCTGTGCTGACAGCTCAGAGCTGGAGGCTGTTTCAGATTCGGTGTCTCCCTCTCTCTCTCTGCCCCTTCCCCACTCACACTCTATCTGTCTCTCTCAAAAATAAACATTAAAAAAATCATTTTTTTAAAAAAGTGAAGGAGTATTTATCCCTATAGCACGTAAAATCATCTCATACATCATATAAATCCCATCTTTTGAAAGGCAGCTAATATTTATTTAGTTTACTCACACCTTTTTACTTATTTATTTTCCATAACTGGAATTACTTATCATATATAGAAGGTACCTAATAAATACTGAAATAAACATATAACTTTTAAAAGTAAAAAACATTTATGAGCCACTTTAAATTATCTCATACACCACCAATGATAATTTGGAAAGCCATACACCAGGGTTAGATTACTTCTATATTAATTTGTCTCTCAACTTGATTCTTATTAAGGACCAGAATCACAAAATGCTTATACTAAAAATGAGCCTGTCTCTACTGGACCAGGCCTCTGGCCTCCTTGGGTTAAGGACCATGGGAAAAGACAACCCCCACTGCCATTAAAGCCCAGTTCTAACTCTGGTCCAAAGACCTCAAGCCAGGTCTGTAACTTATCCTGTTCATGGGCAGGGGAGATCATAAAGATAAACCCACCAGTTAAGAGGGAACAGTTTAAAGTATTTTCCTTGACAGATGGTTAGTATTACTTCTGGTTTGTCTTCCATAACAAAAGAACCACATCTTTAGTTTTTGTGTAGTTCCAGATAGCACTGCATATTTGGAAATTCCAAGTTACCTGGACAATACCTGGAAAAATCACCTGAGGTCAAGCTATTCTAATAGTACAAATGCTTATAATCACCCTCTATACCATTGGTCTTTGCTTACTTTGTTTCTTAGAATAACCATATGGACCAATTTGCTCAAATTTCAAGGTTGAGCCTTGATTTAGTTGCTTTACATGGGCTCTTGAATTGGATTAACACTTGACAGTAAGTTTATTCTACATGTTACTGTTCATCTCCTGCCCTAATGATATCTTCTCCTAATCACCAAAAGTATAGTTTTGGGGAGAGAAGTAAGTAACCATTCTTGAATTGATATTCATTCTCTCTCTCTCTCTCTCTTTACACACACACACACACACACACACACACACACACACACACACACTTACACAAATAAATTACCATTTATACCTACAAAATTAACAATTAACAATATACTATACTTTTTAGCATACAGGTCAGGTGCCTAGAAAACATATCTACAAGTATCTCAAAATGAAAAGTGAATAGCCTGGGGCACCTGGCTGGCTCAGTTGGTTGAGTGTCTGACTTCAGCTCAGGTCATGATCTCGCAGTTTGTGAGTTCAAGCCCCACATGGGGCTTGTTACTGTCAGTCTGTCAGTGCAGAGCCCACTTCAGATCTTCTGTTCCCCTCTCTCTGCCCCTCCCCCACTTGTGCACTCCCAAAAATAAATAAACATTAAAAAAAAGGAAAAGTGAGCACCCCACTGTGTCACTTGTATTTTTATGCCAACCAATAACGTATTAATTGACTGATGCATATATATTTAGTACTAGCACTGTAAAGTATTTTTGAAGATCAGAAAAATATAAAATACACTCCATGGTTTCGATGTGTTTACAACCTTCACAAGAGGGAAACACCAACACCAAGATGATGTTCTATAATTATGTGATATATTTTATAGTGCAGACTACATGTGCTATACTAGTATGAGTAATTAAAATATTGGCAATGTTTTCACCATTTCTCAGAAAGAGGCATTATAATCTTCCCTATGCTATAGGCAAAGGCTAGAGAATTTAAGTAATTTGTCAAATATTAGTGTATGGTAAAGCCAAGACTGAAACCAGAATTTCCGAGTATAAGCCTCATGCTTTTTTCCAGTATACTCTCCTGCAAGTCTTTGCACAGTGTAGAACACATAGCAGGTACACAGTAATTGGCTGAACATTTAAAAACACATAAAACACTTTCAAATAAGAACAAATGAAATCTATACAAGGCAGGGGCACCTGGGTGGCTCAGTCAGTTGAATGCCCAACTCTTGATTTTGGCTCAGGTCATGATCTCATGGTTTGTGGGATCGAGCCCCACGTTGGGCTCCATGCTGACAGTGCACAGCCTGCTTGGGATTCTCTCTCTCTCTTTCTCTCTCTCCTGCCCCCTGCTTGCACTCTCTCTCTCCCTCAAAATAAATAAACATTAAAAAAATCTATACAAGGCAGGTTAAGTTTTGTAGTTGACTAGATACAGACAGTATTTCTGTCTTATTTTGGGTACCCCCATAAGAATAGCCTGATACAAGGACTTAGGTGAAGGTTTATTTGGGAGGTAAGCTAAGGAAGCTAGACTGCAGGAGAAGGGAGTGATAGATGGGAAGGAAGGCCAATATTAAGGTTCAATATCAAACTTACAGCTGTGAAAAATAGGGGCTTGATTTACCAGATTAACTAAAAACTGTTCAGAATGCCTCAAAGATGGGAGGTTGATACATTCATAGGCTCCCTTCCTTCATGCACTGGCATGAAGCTCCCTTCATTAAAAGTTTGAGCTTCCTGGGTGGTTTAGCTAGAAGACTCCCAGTGGAGAGGAGCCTAAGGCAGAAAGCAGAAGGCAAGCACTTGAACTGAACTGTGTATTCCAACTGCTGCTGAAATCAGAGGTCGGCCAATGAGATAAGATATAATGTACTAGAGGTATGTGCTATAGTTACCTGTATTGACTTTCTGGAGATTTTAAGAATATCTTCCAAGAGCATGAAAAAGTGATAGTTCTACCTCTTAATATCTAATCAAATAACTGACATATTTTGCTCTGTTTGTAAAAAAAATTGACTTGTTATGATAAAATTTACAAAAGACACTCTACCTTAAATTTGTGGCTTAATTTGAAACAAAATGTAAGCCAATCCACTTAACATGTGGGACTCTCTCAAATTTGAATAAACTTGAATAAATTTTAATGAAATTTGATACAAGTGTGCATTTCTTTCTTTCATGTTTATAGAACACCTGTTTTGAAACAGGAGCATTTACAATGCTGAATCTGACATCAATCCTACCCTCAATTAGTTTCGAGTCATTTGGATTCATCACATCATGAGACATTATTGGGCATTACTGATTCCATAGAAACTGGCAAAGGCAGAACACCTGGGATGGGCCAGATGCTTAGAGAACAGATTCAGCTAGAGGTTGGAGGAATCCAGGCTATCAGAGAGAAGAGGACCTCTGGAGAGAACAGTAACAAGTAATAGATGATGAATGAGCCAGATAAGTACAATACAAAAAACAACAGGGATGACATAAGGAGTTAGAAGCCTTGCAACAAATTATGCAGAATAACATGCTAAGAAAGGCAGGCAGGCAGCTGTTAGGTATCAGCAGGTAGCAGTTCTGGAGGCTGGGCATGTTACCAAGGCTATGACTCAGGCACAGGGATCAAGAACGCTTTTAAACTCATAAGAGCATTTCAAGTTGTTGGAAGCTGTACCATAGGGACAAAAATCTCAGTGTATTTCTCTCTCAACCTACATGTCCATGATGGGTTGGCTTGGATCTCTGCTCTACAGTGTCTTCACTCCAGGATCAAGCTAATAGAGCAGTCACCATCTGGGGAACCACCAGATGCCATGATGGGGGCAGGGAGAGAAGAGAAGTGGGCTGAATTATACACCAGGCCTTAAACCTTCACTCTGGAAGTGGCTTAACACTACTTCTGCCAACATTCAATAGGCCAGAGTGATTCATATAGCCAAACCTAACTTCAAAGGGACTGGAGAAATCATATTCTTTATAATTTCTTTATGAAAAGGTGGAGGACTAACACGCAAGTCTTATTCATGGAAGAAGGAATGGGTGGAATGGGTGAATGAATATATACACATACATAACAAATGGAAATTACAATCAACAAAACATAATGTTGAGATGGGTTCTGAATGTATTGCAAATTAAAATGTGTTTTACAATATCAACACAATGAAATACATTTCTCAGCAGTATCTTTTATCAGAGGCCCCTTGCCTCCCTCCCATATACTTTACAAGTTCACTCTATATTCAGAAAGTACTAGGCCCAGCCTAAAATGTCATCCTAGAATTGTCAAGTAAAAGTCAGTGTATCTGCAAGGAACAGATGTGTTCCTAGAAGGGAAAGGGAAAAGGGAGATTCTGCTTGTAGTACTTAGCTGGTGAGAATGGTGGGAGGGAGTCTAGACAAGTTTGGGGGTTGAACACAAATCAAATGACCACATAGAAAGGGGTAGTCCTAAGAGATTTTTCTTTTCTGATTCTTCCACTGTTCAGCACTTTGAAATATGTAGTCCTTAATTCTTAGGGCAGAGAAGTCAAGGAAATTAAGCCTTAGGCTCATAATGCATAGGCCTGGCTATGATCACAAGATGCAAAAACGTCAAATTCAGAATGTTTCATCTCATTATTATTATTCTATTCTACATCTTTCTATGTTTTAAAATATTTTTAAAAACTCCAACCCTACAAGTAAAATAAGGCAGAATTGGGCCTGCAAAAGGACAACACCACCTCTCCGAAGTTTTTTTCCCTAGACCTGTATCTTCTTAACCTTACTCCATCTTGTTGACTTTCAACAGTATTGGATACCCTTTCCCCTAAGAGATCTAAATGTTAAGCATGTTTATAAAAATGCTCCAGGTGTAGACACAGAAAGGGCCTTTTCTGTCTGTTAGAATACTGACACATTGATCCTTTCCCAGTCCTTACAGAAATGGTACAAGAAATGGGTTTATACCTATCAATGACTGAGTCCTGCTATGGATCTTATATTTATTATGTCTTTTGGACCTGCAAATTGTCAAGCCCCACAAATTCATCTCTGTTTACATTTTCCTTAATCCCCCCCCACCACTAGCTTTTAGTATAGCTAAATACATTCCTGCTTTTTAAAACTTTCTGGGTTCTTTTTTTGGCTCCTATGGCAATGTGTAATCAGATTATTTTTCCTACTTCTCTATCCTCATCAATGGCTTATTTTCTTATCCTGATTACCTAAAAGGGTAAGCCTTCTTTAAGGTTCTGTTCTAAAGTGATCTTTTCTTTCCCTACATTTTATCTCTGGACTATACCATCTCTCCCAAGGATTCAAATATGGTCTCTCTGTAAAAGGCATTGAAATTGGTATCATGAATCTTGACCTCTCTCCACAGCATGAGACATTTCCACCCACCCTTAAGTATGTCATACATACACTCACAAAAGTAAAATGCAGCCAGTTCTCAGGACAAAACTCTATACTGAACAAATTTCTAACTCTATTCCACACCCTAAAGACCTCTGTGATCCTACTCCAATCTAAGTTCTCCCCAATTCCTATTCTTTTCCACACCAAGCATCCTATACTCCAGTGAAACAGAGCTCCTCGCAGTTCTCCTTACAACACTAATTCACTCTCCTCAGCATACTCACCTCATTTCCACACCTTACCCAGGCTTTAATGGAAATGGTTTACAAGATGATTTCACAAATTTCAAAACTACACAAAATGCAAACTAGATGTGAGTAGATCTTGAAAGGAAGTCATCTGCAGCAGTCAGAAATGTATCTCACTCTGTGCACTTTTGTTCAGAACGTTGGCAGAACGTCAAGCCTGTTCAAAACAAAACTTGTTTTCTCCTTGGTGCTCATATCTTTGCACTCTATTTGCTTTTCCAGAGAGGTAATTTTCTCTTCTTCATTTTCAAATTCCCTCATACACTCACCTCCTGCTCAGCCTTTCTATACTATTTCCCAGGAAATAATCAAGCTTTCTCTTTCTGTCTCTTTCTGAGGGGCTAGTAAGAGGCTGTTGCTTCTGTTCTTCCTTTTCTCTCTCCTCCCTCCTCTCCAATCTCATTCATCATTTGATTCTATACACAAAACACTGTCATACATCAGTAGCCATCTGTAGCAACCACTTTCAATTTTATTCTCCCACATTGTTTTTCTCTAGCCTAGTTCTAAACAACCATTGACATAACACTCAGATTAGATATCAGAGGCATCCTCTAATATAATATATGTATGAGTGTGCACACACGCACACACTGTTTGGAATTTTTAAGTTACTAGCTAACTCTAGACTCACATTTTTATTTTTGGTCTGCTCTCCCCAGATTAGCTAGTTCATGACCCATGAAACCACTCTGAGCAGAGCCACCAGAGGAAGTCATCTTGATCTCATCCTCGTTTCTCAGAAAAAAAAAATCATAGTGTATGTGAGAGGGCCAAAGGTCCAGGATGTGGAAAAGGATTCACTGTAGTAATGTCTTCAAAGAAGAGAATGGGGTGATAATGTTACCTCCATTTTTTTATTCTTTTGTTGATTTCCTTTTGGACTTGTAAAATGAGGTGCTGAAATGAGCTCTCTCCTTCTTAGAGCCCAACAATCGAAGTGAAGATTCTACAAACACCCCCAGGATAAAGGAGATAAAGCCCAATGGGGACAATGTAAGGAAGAAAGTAGTGCAGGGCTTATGGATTCCATTACTGGATACAGCCTAACTTGGACAATGAATTATAGCTTTATCACTACAATAGCAGCCTCCCTTTTCTACCTCTGGGTGATGAAAGGCTCCAAGCCAAGATGTCTGCAAAATGAGTAAACAAGGCTGACTGAACTCACACTGACTTATCTTACACCTGTGTTTAAGAGTTAGAATATGTGTACAACAAACCATGAGTCATGGGTTCTGATCATAATAAAATATGTTATCTCCACAAAGTGGGAGAAGGGTTTGATAATATATTAGGGTGTGGTAGAAAAATGAACTGAGAAGGCAGGCAGTCCTACATTTCAATCTTTGAGTTTAATAACCTCAGACAAGTTAATTTAACATCTCTGATCTTCAGTTTCTTCATTTGGAAAAACCAGAGGTAAGAATACATTATTTCATATGGTAGTTGTAAGAGTGAAATGTAGTGACATAAATGAAAGTACCTGGTACAATGCAAGGAACATGGTAGGGCTCACGAGCTGTTTCCCCTCACCTCTCCACACTTGCCCCCCACCATCCTCCCCATTATACTACTTCTATCATAGTGGGTAAGCAGGGTGAGCAGCTATCCTCCTCGCAAGAACTGGTGAGGATTAAAGACATAACATAGGTATCTAGCACAGGGCTTGGCATTAACCACTCAGCAAATATCTGTCCTTGTTTTCTTTCAAAATGTGAGCTAATTTTGGCCAAGATCCTCCAGACAAATATATGATAAAAGCCCTTAGATTCTATCTACTCACCCAGTTTCTTCAGCCAGAAAGCAGTGCATCAAATTGGAGGCTTCTCTCATTCACTCTCCTCATCTAATACCTAACAACTGCCCCCAAATTTACAGGACTGTAAGTTGGTGATGATCCTCTAGCCCCTTGCTACTCAAAGTGTAGTATGTGGACTCAGCATCATCTGGAAAGTTGTTAGGAATGTAGATTTAGAGCTCCACCCCAGACCTACTAAAATAAGATCTGCATTTTAGCAACATCTCCAAGTATTTGCATTACTCTAGCCAAAACTCTGGAACCCCTGTAAGAATTAAAAGCAAGCCAAATGCTTCTTATTTAACTGTAAAATGCAAAAGTTCATATATTAAAACTAAGTAGACAAAGTGCACTTTCTTGTTTTCATGTCTTATTTGCATCAAGGGTGAACACTGTTGACACTACTGCTGGATTGTAGAAATGTTGGTACATTTAGAAGAGAAGGTGCTGTGGGGTAGTGGTTAGGGTCACTGCCTTGACTTGGCTGTAAAAATATGACTTTAAATCTTAGTTCCACTCACATGTGAATTGAGGCAGTTCCTCACCTACAATACAGGATTCATAACAATACCTACAGTTTTTTCCTGGACATTAAATGAAATTATGATTACAGATTGCCTTAGCACAGAGTAGGCTCTCAGAGAGGACAGAGACAGTATGCATAACTTGAAGGAAAGGGCTTCTGAATTTTCAAAACATAGACCTAATCAAACTACTGCATTGGTCCACTACTAGTGTACAGAGGAACTCTTTTTAGGGAGAATATGATCAGGATCTTCAGTTTTCACAGGAGAATGGAATCTCCCCTGATGCACTGACAAGAGATCACCTATGCTTAAAGCTCTGTTCCCACAGGTTGTTCAAGGAGGAACTGAAAATCAACCTCTGACAATTCATCCAAACGGTGTAAAACACCTGGGAAAGCTAGAGAGGAAAGTTGGAGATATAGTACTTTTATTTTTTCTTCAAAGTTTTCTAAGTTATATTCTTGAGTTCATATTGATGCCCCCCACCCCAGGGGTTGATGCAAGAGAGAACCACACAACTAGCATCTATTATGTTGACCAGAGATAAAGTTTAACCAATAAATTCTTTAAGAGGTTAGAAGAATAATTTGTCTCTCCATTAAATATGCATATTTCTTTTTGTCAGAGAATAATAATTACATAATTAATCATACCTAGCTTTTGAAGTGATTGCTAAGGTGTTCTGAGGTATATAAGCTAATTCACAGTAGCATTATTAGCTCAAGTAGTTTGTATATTTGCTATAAAATTATACTGACAGACATAAAGATTTGAATAAACAGAGGTACTATACTATTAGATAGTAAGACTCACTGTAAAAAAATATCCACTATCTCCAAACTATTCTGAAAATTTAATGAAATTTATTTAAATTTCTGGGGGATTTTTTAAAAGTTCATAAAAGAATAAAGAATGTCCAGACAAAAATGTTCTTTTAAATGAAGTACAGTGGTTTCCTTTTGAAACAATGTATTATACAATAACAGTAACTGAAAGGGTGTAATGTTAGTGTCAAAGTTGGCTCAATAGAATTCAAGAAACATATATGAGTATATTTAAGAAGTTAACATACCAATAAGGTACAATTTCTAATTGCTAGATAAAAGTATCACTCAATAAACGGTATTGAATAGCCAACTCTAAGTGGAGAAAAAAAACAAAGTTAGATCCCTACCTAACATCTTACACAAAAGTAACTCCTAGATGGATTAAAGATTTAAATATTAAATGTGAAAATATGATAATAATTTAAAATTTAGATAAATTTTGACATATATTGAGGTGTGGACAGATGTTCTAACCATAATACCATTGAAGAGAAAATAAAGAAAAATATTGACATGTTTCATTACATTAGCATTGAATGCTTGTGACTGACAAAAGGCAAAATGAAACAATTAAAAGGCAAATGTAAAATGTTAAGAAAAAAATACTAAAAAATCCACATAGACAAAAGGTTACTAGCTGCATATAAAGAGGTTTAGAAGAAAGATGAACTACCTGATAGAAAAATGATAAATGAATAATAATACACAATTCACAAAAGAATATGAAATGGCCAATAAACAGATTTTAAAACTTCTGTCTCAGTAATAATCAAAGAGATACAGATCAAACAAGACTATTAAAAAAAAAGCTTTTCAGATTGTCACTGAGAATTTGGGAAGAAATAAAAACAAAAAATGTAGAGAAGAAACTAAAAAAGTTATCAATGAATTAATACTAATACTAAAAATGCATTCTCACAAGTATAGATTCAAAAATTATAAATAAAAGTAACATATTTACTCTTCTCTAGATTATTTAAATAATCTATATTTTCCTTGGGCATTATCTTTTCATTAAGTTTTTAAACAAAAAATATATATTTAAGGTATACAACATAATGATTTGATATAAATTTACACAGTAAAATGATGACTATAGTCAATTAATATATTATCACCTCACATAGTTACCATGTTTGTGCGTGAAGAGTGCACCTGAATCAACACTTGGCAATATTGTTCGATACGGTTGGCAATATTGTTCGATACAGTATAGCCATTATGTCTGTACATTAGATCTCTAGACTTATTCATCCTACATAAGAAAAAATAAGAAGTACTGTACATAACAGTTTGTACATTTATCCAATATCTCACCATTTCTTCCACCTCCCCCACAGCCCCTGGAAACTACTATTCTACTCTCTCTCTCTCTCCTTTTATAAGTATGATCTCTTCTATAGATTCCACACTTAAGTAAGGACATAACAGTGCCTTTCTGTCTGGCTTATTTCACCTAGCATAATGCTCTCCAGGTTCATCCATGTTGTTGCAAATGGCAGGATTTCCTTCTTTCTCACGAATGAATAATATTCCATTGTGTATATATGCCTCATCTTCTTTATCTATTTATCCATTGACAAACAGTATGTTTCCATGTCTTGCCTATTGTAAATAATGCTGCAAAGAACATGAGAGTGGACTTATCTCTTCAAGATACTGATTTTGTTTTCTTTGGATATCTCCCCAAAAGTGGGATTGCTGGATCATATGGTAATTTTTTCTTAATTTTTTGAGGGACCTCCACATTGTTTTCCATAATGGCTGTGCATATTTACATTCCCACTAATAGTGGAACATTTGTTATCTTTTATCTTTATGATAACAGTCATTCTAATAGGTATGAAGTGATACCTCATTAGGGTTTTGATTTTCATTTCCCTGATGGTTGATTATGTTGAGCACCTTTTCATGTACCTATCGGCCATCTGTATGTCATCTTTTGAGAAATGTCTATTCAAGTCCTTCGCTCATTTTAAAATTAGGTTATTTCTTTTCTTGCTATTGAGTTGTTTGAGTTCCTTATATATTCTGGATGCTAACTCTTTATAAGATATATGGTTTGCAAATATTTTCCCATTCCATCTGTTGTCTCTTCATTCTTTTGATTCTTTTTTTTTTTTTTTTCTGTGCAGAGGTTTAATGCAATCCCATTTCTCTATTTTACTTTTGTTGCCTGTGCTTTTGGGGGCCACATCCAAAAATCATTGCCCAGACCAATGTCAAGAATCTTTTTTCCTATTTTCTGCTTATGGATTTGTGGTTTCAGTTCTTATATTTAAAGCTTTAATCTATTTTCAAAAATGCATTCTCACAAGTATAGATTCAAAAATTATAAATAAAAGTAACATAAAATCTAGTTGATTTTATGTGAAGTGAGATGAGGGTCTAATTTCATTCTTCTGTGTGTGGAAAACCAGTTCTCCCAACACCATTTATTAAGGAAACTGTCCTTTCCCCATTGTGTATTCTTGGCACTTTTGTCAAAAATGAATTGACCATAATTGCATGAATTTATTTCTGGGCTCTCTGTTCTGTTCCATTGGTCTACATATCTGTTACTATGAAGGTACCAACCATCAAGCATGCTGCTTTGGTTACTATACCTTTGTAGTATATTTTGAAATCAGGTAGGGCAATATCTCCGATTTTATTTTTGTTTTTTTGCTCAAGATAGTTTGGCTATTCAGTCTTTTGTGGTTCCATATGAATTTTAGGATTTTTTTTCTATTTCCATAAAAAAATTTATTGGAATTTTGATAGAGATTGTATTGAATCTGTAGATCACTTTTGTTAAATTTTCATTTTTATTAATATGGAATTGGTTCAGTATAATTTTAATTTCTAAATTTCAATTTTGTTATTATCACCCTTCCCCACTTATATATCTGTGTTTTATCAATTATTTTTCTTAATCAACATAGACTTCAGTTTGTTTATTTATTTGCCCTTTCAAAAAATGTACTCCCAAGATTATACACTCAACCTTTTAGCTCCTCTCCACTTCAATAATCTCTGCTTTTTCTTCATTAAGGTCTGTTCTTTCTCATGTCTCTTTGGTTGTTTTTAAAATTATTTATTCAAATGCTTAGTTCACTTATTGATCTTTCCTTCTATAATAATAAACACCCTTAAATTTATGAATTTTTCTCGGTATGAATTTGCAGCTCCATACATTTTGATATGTAGTAATTTCATTAATCCCTGAGGTTTTTAGTTCTTCTTTGAAAACCATTAAAAAAAATTTTTTTATGTGTATTCATTTTTGAAAGACAGAGAGAGACAGAGCACAAGCAGGGGTGGGGCAGAGAGAGAGGGGGACACAGAATCTGAAGCAGGCTACAGGCTCTGAGCTGTCAACACAGAGCCTGACATGGGGCGTGAACTCATGAACCGTGAGATCATGACCTGAGCCGAAGCCCGACACTCAACCGACTGAGCCACGCAGGCGCCCCTGAAAACCATTTTTTAAAATAGATTGTTTGGTTTTCTTGTGGCTTAATATTGTTCATTTTTTATTTTTAGATTTATGGCATCATTATCAAAGTTAAGTATTCATAGCTTTTTGGCATTTATTTAAAAATGCTTTCCTTGCATCCTAGGATATAAGCAACCTCTGCAACTTTCTTATGATGTTTATAAAACCAGATACTCTCTGTTACTAGAGTATGAAGTTCATACACATTTAAACAAGGTTACCAGTGACAGTGTTATCTTGTGAATTTTGTGTATTAGTGTGTTTTGTCTTATTAGTCAAAGTCTCAAAATAAGTATGCAAAAGCCTTCTACTATAATTGTGGTTTTTTAAATCTAGAATTTCTAAGTTTATTGTTTTATGTATTTCAATATTATGTTAGTGAGTGCACAGGAGATATCACTGCTACAGCTTCCTTATAAAACATACATTTGAACAATATAAAATATAAATCCTTTTGAGTGAGGGATAATGGCAGAGTAGAAAGATTCTGAGCTCACTTTCTCCCACACACACACCAAGGCAACAGCTACATATAATGCAACTCACTCTGAAACAACCTAAAGATAATCAAATTAGATCTTTTATCACTAAAGACATAAAGAAAAAGCCACATCAAGAAAAGTAGGAGGGGTAGAGATGAGATCGGGAACCAAATCCCCAGGGTGGCAACCCACAAGTGGAGGGAAATCACAGCCATGGAGGTCCTTCCTCAGGCATAAGGGCATCAGGCCTTATATTGGGTACCCCAGCCCTGAGGACATGCACCAGGAAGAGTAACCCCCATAATAACTGGCTTTGAAAATCAGTAAAACTTAACTATGGGAGTGCCACAGGGCTATAGGAAACCAAGACTCTACTCTTGAAGGGCCAGCATACTATATCACTCAGCCTGAGATCCAGCACAGAGGGAGCAGTTTGAAAAGCACCAGGGTTATACGTGAAAACAATTTATTAACTAATTTTAGGGTGTGTTCTGGAGGGGAAGGGATCTGTAGGAGTTTTCTCTGGGAAAGAAAATACTAGTAGGTGCCATTTTTCTTGCCCTCATTCAGCCCAGTTTACCAGATGGTTGTGAGAGCCAATTCTGACAGTATCTACTGAGCTAGCACTGTTTGCCCCATCACTGCTTGCTCTGTAGATCCACCTTAGCAGGCACCCCTTAAAGCAGTTCCTGCCCTGTCACACCTGGTGGGCAGTCTGAGTCAAAACCAGCATGTCGCAAAGTAACTATTACCCCACCACACTTGTCAAGCAGCCCCAGCTGGGACCACACCCCTTCAAAACAACTGTTGCCTTGGCATGGGGTGAGCAGCCCCACCCAACAGCATACCTACTGCAGGAGCTGCTGGGCCTTTCAGCCAGTAGCACCAGGGGCTGGCCCCACCCACCAACATGCCTGTAGCAACTATAGCCAGACCTCTCAGCCAAGCTGGGCCTATAGCCAGCGCTGCTTATTACTACACCTGCAACAGTCATGGCCTGCAACTGTAGGCCAGCCCTACCCACCAGCATGCCCACAGTAGTCACAGCTCAGTCACAACAGGAAGATGCACAAAACACACATAGGACACTCTTGGAGCATCTAATTCTGGTAACAGGGGGTGAGAGTTGCTCCACTGGGCACCACATGATGCTTTCTATGTAAGGCTACTACTTTCAACACCAGGAAATGTGGCTTATCTACCTAATTCACAGAAACAAACACAGAGAGTGAGACAAATGTGGAGAAAGAGGAATATGTTTCAAATGAAAGAAGAAGACAAAACGTCAGAACAAGAACTAAACAAAACAGATAAGCAATCTACCTGATAAAGACTTCAAAGTAATAGTCATTAAGATGTTCACTGGACTTGAGATAAGAGTGGATGAACTCTTTGAGAACTTCAACAAAGAGAAGATATAAAAAGAACCAATCAGAGCTAACAAACACAATAACTGAAATGAGAAATACACCAGAGGAAATCAACAGCAGATTAGTGGATGCAGAAGAATAGATCAGTGATCTGGAACACAGGGTAATGGAAAGCATCCAAGCTGAACAGCAAAAAGAAAAGAGAATTTTCAAATGAGGTTAGGTTGAGGGACCTCAGGGGCAACATTGAGTGTACTAACATTCACATTATAGGGGGTCCCAGAAGGAGAAGACAAAGAGAAAGGGGCAAAAAAATGTATTTAAAAAATAGTAACTGAAAACTTCCCTAATCTGGGGAAGCAAACAGACATCCACGTCCAAGAATCATAGAGAGTCCCAAACAAGACGAACCCAAGGAGATCTACAATAAGACACATAATAATTAAAATGTCCCAAAATAAAGATAAAGAGAGAATCTTAAAAGCATCAAGAAAAATGTCAATAGTTACATACAAGGGAAGCCCAAAACAATGGGATTATTTAGCCATAAGAAAGAATGAGATCTTGCCATTTGTACTACATGGATGGACCTAGAGGGTATTATGCTAAGTGAAATGAGTCAGAAAAAGACAAATACCATATTTCACTTATATGTGGGAATCTAAAAAATTAAACATGAACAAATAAACAAACTAAAAAGCATGAACAGGTCCATAAACAGAGAACAAACTGGTGGCTGCCAGAAGGGGTGGTGGGGTGGGCAAAATGGGTGAAGGGGAGTGGAAAATATAGGCTTCCAGTTATGGAATAAATAAGTCATGCAGATGAAAGGTGCAGCACAGGGAATATAGTCAACGGTATTGTAATGGCATTGTATGGTGACAGATGGTAACTACACTTCTGGTCAGCATAGCATAATATATAAAGTTGTCAAATCACTATGTTGTACATCAAAAAAAGAAGAAAAATTTTAAGTAAAAGCAGCAAAAAAAGAAACCCCTAAATAGTTACATACAATGGAAAACCTATGACACCATCTGCTGACTTTTGAGCAGAAATTTTGCAGACCAGAGGGAGTGACAGGAAATATTCAAAATTCTGAAAGAAAAAAAAAACCTACAAGCAAGAATAGTCTCCCTGGTAAGATTATCACCCAAAATTAAAAAGAGGCAGAGTTTCCCAGACAAACAAAAATTAAAGGAGTTCATCACCATTAAACTAGCTTTACAAGAAATGGTAAAGGGACTTTATTAAGTGGAACAGAAAAGGCCATTAACTAGAAGTAGAAAATTACAAACAGAAAAAAATTCACTGGTAAAAGCAAACACAGAGTAAAGATAGTGGATCAATCACTTAGAAAGCTTGTATAAAAGTTAGAAGACAAAAGCAGTAAAATCAATTATATCTACAAAAACTAGCAAGGGATACACAAAATAAAAAGATGCAAAATATGACATCATATACATAAAAAATAGAGGGGAGCATAAAATGTAGTGAGAATGTGCTCAAACTTAAGCAGCCATTAAATAAATACAGATTTCTAAATAGATAGGATGTTATATATGAACCTCAGGGTAACTATAAACCAAAAGTCTATAACAGATATACAAAAAAATAAAGAGAAAGAAATCCAAGCATAACATTAAAGACCGACATCAAATCACAAGGAAAAAGAAGAAGAAAGGAATAAAGGAACAGAGAAGAATTAGAAAACAATCAGAAAATAATTAGCAAAATGGCAGTAAGTACATATAATAATTACTTTAAATGTAAATGGTCTAAATGCTCCAATCAAAAGACATAGGGTGATTGAATGGGTAAAAAACAAGACCCATATATATGCTGCTCACAAAAGATTCACTTCAGATCTAAAGACACAAACAGAATCAAAGTGAAAACATGGTAAAAGATATTCTACAAATGGAAGAGAAAATTATATCAGACAAAACAGACTTTAAAACAAAAACTGTAACAAGAGACAAATTACATAATGATAAAGGGATCAATCCAACAAGAGGACATAACAATTGAAAATACCTATGCACCCAACATGGAGGCACCTAAATATATAAAGCAAATAATAACAGACATAAAGAGACAAATTGACAGTAATACAATAATAGTAGGAGACTTTAACACTCCACTTATGTCAATGGATAAATCATCCAGACAGAAAATCAATAAAGAAACAGTGGCTTTGAAAGACACATTAGACCAGATGGACTTAATAGATATATACAGAACATTCCATTCAAAAACAGCAGAATATATATTCTTTTCAAGTGCACATGGAATATTCCCCAGGATAGATCACATGTTATGCCACAAAACAAGTCTCAATAAATTTAAGAAGATTGAAATCATATCAAGCATCTTTTCTGACCACAATGGTATGAAACTAGAAATGAGTTATACATTTAAAAAAAAAAAGGAAACTGGAAAAAACACAAACACATGGAAGCTAAATAACATCCTACTAAATGACCAATGAGTCAATGAAGAAATCAAAGAGGAAATTTTAAAAATACCTTAAGACAAATGAAAATGAAAATACATGATTCAAAATCTTTGGGACACAGTAAAAGCAGTTCTGAGAGGGAAGTTTATAGATATAGGACTACCTCAAGAAACAAGAAAAATCTCAATCCAACCTCACAACCAAGGAAACTAGAAAAAGAAGAACTAACAAAGGTCAAAGTTAGTAGAAGGAAAGAAATAATAAAGATCAGAGCAGAAATAAATGAAATAAAGACTAAAAAGACAATCAAAAAATCAATGACCCAAAAAACTGGTTATTTGAAAAGATAAACAAATAGATAAACTTTTAGCCAGACTCATTGAGAAAGAAAGAGAAAGGACTCAAATAAATAAAATCATATATGAAAGAGGAGAAATTACAACCAACAACACAGAAATACAAAGGATTATAAAAGTCTACTATGAAAAATTAGATTCCAGCAAGTTGGATAACCTACAATAAATGGGTATATTCCTAGAAACATACAGTCTTCCAAAACTGAATCAGGAAGAAACAGGAAATCTAAACAGACCAATTACTAGAATAAAATTGAGTTAGTAATTAAAAATTTCCCAATAAACAAAAGTCCAGGACCAGATAGCTTCACAGGTGAATACTACCAAACATTTAAAGAAGAGGTAATACCTATATTTTTCAAACTACTGCAAAAAAAGAGAAAATGAAGAAATGCTTTCAAATTCATTCTACAAGGCCAGTATTACCCTGATATGAAAATCAAAGACACTATAGAAAAAAAAAAAAGAAAGTTACAGACCAATATCCCTGGTAAACACAGATGCAAAAACCCTCAACAAAAATATTAGCAAACCAAATTCAAAATACATTAAAAGGATTAGCCACCATAATCATGCGGATTTATTCCAGGAATGCAAGAATGGCTCAATATCCACAAATTAATCAACATGCTACAATATATCTACAAAATGAAGGATAAAAATTATATGATCTTCTCAATAGATGCAGGAAAAGTATTTGACAAAATTCAAACTCTCAAAGTGCATATAGAGGGAACATGCCTTAACCTAATAAAGGCTATATATGACAAACCCACAGCTAACACAATAGTCAATGGTGGAAAGCTGAAAGCTTTTTCTCTAAGATCAGGAACAAGACAAAGATCTTGTTCTCACCAGTTCTATTCAACACAATACTGAAAGTCCTACCCACAGAAATGAGACAAGAAATAGAAATAAAATGTGTCCAAATTGGTAAGAAAGAGGCAAAGCTGTCACTATTTGTAGATGACATAATACTATATATAGACAACCTTAAAGACACCACCAAAAAACTATTAGAATAAATGGGGGCACCTGGGTGGCTCAGTCAGTTAAGCATCTGAATTTGGTTCAGGTCATGATCTCATGGTTCGTGGCTTCCTGCCTGCATCAGGCTCTGTGCTGACAGCTAGGAGCCTGAAGCCTGCTTCAGATTTTGTGTCTCCTTCTCTCTCTTGCCCCTCCCCCACTCACACTCTATATTTTTAAAAAGAACTATTAAGTGACTTCAGTAAAGTTGCAAAATACAAAATTAACACACAAAATTTGTTACATTTCTATACACTAAAAATGAACTAGCAGAAAGAGAAATTAAGAAAACATCAAGAAGAATAAAATATCTAGGATTAAACTTAAAAAAGTGAAAGACTTGTACTGTGAAAACTTTAAAACATTGATAAAAGAATTTGAAGATAATACAAATAAATGGAAAGATATTCCACACTCATGGACTGGAAGAATTATTATTGTTAAGATATGCATACTACCCAAAGTAATCTACATATTCAATAAACTCCCTCTCAAAATACCAATAGTAATTTTCTCAGAGCTAGAAGAAATAATCCCAAAATTTGTAAGGAACTACAGAAGACCTTAAATGGCCAAAGCAATCTGGAAGAAGAATGAAACTGGAGGTATCAAAAGCTAGATTCCAGGGGCACCTGGGTGGCTCAGTCGGTTGGGCATCCAACTTCGGCTCAGGTCATGATCTTGCAGTTGGTGGGTTTGAGCCCCACGTTGGGCTCTGTGCTGACAGTTCAGAGCCTGAAGTCTGCTTCAAATTCTGTGTCTCCTCCTCTTTCTGCCACTCCCATGCTCATGCCCTGTCTTGCTCTGTCTCTCAATAATAAATAAACGTTAAAAAAATTTTTTTTTCAAAATCTAGATTCCAGAGCACACTATAAAGGTATAGTCACCAAAACAGTATGATACAGGCACAAAAATAAATACAGAAATCAATGAGAACAGAGAGCCCAGAAATAAACCAACACTTATATGGTCAATTTATACAACAAAGGAGGCAAGAATATACAATGAGGAGAAAACAGTCCCTCCAATATATGGTGTTCGAAAAAACTGGATAGCTACATGAAAAACAATGAAACTGGACCACTTTCTAACACCATATAGTCAAAATGGATTAAAGACCTACATGTGAGACCTGAAACCATAAAATTGCTAAAAGAAAACATAGGTAAACTCTTGGACGTTGGCCTTAGAAATATATTTCTGGATCAGTCCCCTCAGGCAAGGGAAACAAAAACAAAAAATCAAACAACTGGGACTACCTCAAACTAAAAAGCTTTTTTGCACAGTGAAAGAAGACATCAACAAAATAAAAGGCAACCTACTCAATGGGAGAAGATGTTTTTAAATGATACATCTGATAAGAGGTAATATCCAAAGTATATAAAGAACTCTTACAACTCAATAGCAAACAACAATTGATTAAAAAATGGGTAGAGAACCTCAATAGACAGTTTTCCAAAGAAGATATATAGATGGCCAACAGACACATGAGAAGATGCTTAACATCACTAATCAGAGAAATGTAACTCAAAACCACAATTAGGTATCACTTCACACCAGTCAGAATGGCCAATATCAGAAAGATAAGAAATAACAAGTGTTGGTGAGGATGTGGAAAAAAAGGGAACCGTTGTGCACTGTTGGTGGGAATGTAAACTGGTGCAGATGCTATGGAAAATAGTATGGAGGTTTCTCGAAAAAATGAAAAATAGAAATGCCATATGACCCAGTAGTTCCACATCTGGGCATTTACCTGAAGAAAACAAAAACACTAATTCGAAAAGGTATATGTACCCCTCTATTTATTGCAGCATTATTTATGATAGCCAAGATATGGAAACAACTTAAGTGTGTATCAATCTATGAATGGATAAAGAAGATGTGGTATACATACACAATAGGATATTACTCAGCCATAAAAAGAATGAAAGTTTGCCATTTACAACATGGATGGGCCTAGAGAGTTGTGCTAAATGAAATAAGATAAAGACAAATACCATTTGATGTCACTTATATGTGGAACTTAAAAAAGCAAAAAACAAAAAAAACCCAAACACATGAACAAACAAAAAACAGAAGCATACTCATAAATACAGGGAACAAACTGGTGCTTGCCAGAGAAGAGGGTGGGGGAGTAGACAAAATAGGTGAAGGGGATTAAGAGGTACAAACTTCCAGTTATAAAATAAATAAGTGATGGGGATGAAAAGTACAGCGTAAGGAATATAGTCAATAAGATTGCAATAACTCTGTATGGTGAAACTACACTTATCGTGGTGAGCACTGCATAATGTATATAATGTTGAATCCTATGTTGTACAACTGAAACTAATATAATTTTGTATGTCAACTTTACCTGAATTTAAAATTTAAAAGATTCTATAAAGAGTAACAAAAAAGTCTCTTTTTTTTTTCTATTTTGTCTGATACTGCCACCCCTATTTTTTCATTTTCCAGATTTTTTGTCCTTAGTTTTCTTTTTTAATTTTTATTTTATTTTTTTAATATGAAATTTATTGTCAAATTGGTTTTCATACAACACCCAGTGCTCCTCCCAACAGGTGCCCATCACCCTCCCTCTCAACCCTCAGTTTATTCTCAGTTTTTAAGAGCCTCTTATGGTTTGTCTCTCCCTCTCTAACTTTTTTTTTCCTTCCCCTCCTCCATGGTCTTCTGTTAAGTTTCTCAGGATCGAAAAACAAATAATCCAGTGAAGAAATGGGCAGAAAACATGAATAGACACTTCTCTAAAGAAGACATCCAGATGACCAACAGGCACATGAAAAGATGCTTAATTTTATTTCTATTCTTTCTTTATCCATTTACTTTAGGTGTGTCTCATATGAATATTGAATATGTTGAATATATTTTGCAACTCAATCTGAAAATAGTTGTTGTTTAATGGTGGAGTTTAACCCAGATTTATTGTAATAACTGGTAGCATTTGGTCTAACTTTTGTCATCTTATTTTTTATTTTTAATGTTTCTTTTTATAGCTTTATCCTATTGCTCAGATTTTGTTGAAATAATTTTTACATTTAGATTATAATAATTAATTTTTATATTTTTGTTACATTTCCAAACCATATTGGTAACAAGGAAATCATTCCACTTGCTCAAATATTAATTGATCACTAACTATGTATCATGTAGGGAGAGTGAATTCTGTGCTAAACAAAACAGAGATGGTGCTTGTTTTTAGGGAACTTTTCTTCTTAGAAGGTAAAAAGCAGGGGCACCTGGGTGGCTCAGTCAGTTGAGCGTCCTGAGCGTCTGACTTTGGCTCAGGTCATGATCTCGCGGTCTGTGAGTTCGAGCCCTGCATCAGGCTCTGTGCTCAGAGCCTGGAGCCTGCTTCGGATTCTGTGTCTCCCTCCCTCTCAGCCCCTCCCCTGCTCATGCTCTGTCTCTCTCTCTCTCTCTCTGTCAAAAATAAATAAACGGTAAAAAAGAATTTTTTTTAAAGAAGGTAAAAAGCAGCCATAGACAAATATACTCAGGAAAAAGTTCAGCCAGTGGTAATTACTACGTAGAGAATTAAAGAGGGGTATCTACTTTAAATTGAGGTGGGCCATTCACTCTAAGGAGCTGAAACCCACTTGATGAGAAAGAGCCAGTAACACAAAGATAAAATATGATCCTACTGATACTGGGGAGAGGAAAGAAAACTCTAGTGCAAAGATCCTGAGGTGGGAAAGAGGTGGTGAGCTTTAAAAATTAAAAGAAGCTGGAGCGTATTAAGTGAGAAAGTGATAAAAAGTGGCAGTTACCAGATAAATATAACTTCATAACCAAATAAGGAGGGTACATTTTAAGTGTAATGCAAAGCCACTGGAGAGTTTTAAACTGTGGATTTTGTTTCTCTTTCTGTTTTTGTTGTGGGGCAGGAGTAACATGATCTGATTTTCTATTGTAAAAGATCCCTCTGCTGCTGTATAGGAATCCACTCTAGAGGAAACAAGAGCATCCCCTGGTCAGGTCACGGAGATGGAGAGAAGTCACCAGATTTGGGGCATGTTTTGGTTACTGAGATCACCAGATTTGCTGATGGAATGCATTTGGGGTGTGGGCGGGAAGGGTATAAGGACAAGAGCAGAATTAAATATAACATTTAGATTTTTATTTTCAGCAATTAGGTAGACAACGATGGTGTTTACTGAAATGCAAATGCCTGGGGGGGCAGTTTGATAGATGGTGGCAGAATTACAAGTTCTATTTTGACTAATTTAAAATGCCAATTAGCTGTCGATGTGATGATGTCTAGTAGTCACTGGGGTTTACAAATTTAAAGTCCTGGGAAAAATTCAAAGCAGCATTTGAGGTGCATTGTGTATAACTGAAGAGAAAAGCTGATGAGGAAACCATGGAGCACTCCAATAGCAGGAGGTTATACAAATCTTTTTGCAGGATATAATATAAATTCCAAATTTCTGGTCTACTGGCCAATCTTTTTTACCTTTCTAGGACTGAAATATATATTTTTTAACTTTCAATTTATGTTTCTTTGTTTAATTCAAAAGGAATTTAGAAGAGTGTTAAATACTTAGTTTCAAATAATCAAAAGTCAGTTGGAGAAGTGTTAATTGTTCAGATTAGGAAGTCAGCTGAATGATTGCTATCCATACAATAACTGTACTGAATTGAAAGTTTCTTGAAAAAATGAGGTTTTTTTGTCCATTACTCACAAAAGTGCCTCCCATGGACTTTTCATCTAAAAAGAGGCTCAAGGTAACTCTGTTGAATATGTGAATGAAGGGTTCGGCACATAAATCTTCAAGCTTCTTGGTGTCAAGCTCTTCCTTCTACTGTTAAATCCTCCAACACAAAATCCAAAGACAAGAAGGTCTTTAGAGCATAGTGATCTGGTTTCACCACTACTAGTTGAGTGACCATGAGCTAGTTATTTAACTTCTCTTCTTTAATAAGATAGTAGTAATGGTTTAATACTACTATTAATATTAGTAATATTCAACACACTAATAATAAAAATAATATGAGCAGTAGTAACCATCTTTCTGCTTTAATGTAAAGCTTGAATGCAACAATGTCTGTAAAGCATTTAGCACAGTGCCTGGCATAAAATAGAAGTTAATAGACAGTGATTCCCAGAGCTCTGCCGGGCCAGCGCTGCTGGCAGAAGCCCTGAGGCCCCAGGTGACTAGAGTAGAGTGAGTTGAGGAGAGGGCTGGTGATGTGGTCAAAGAGGGAGCAGGGCCTGGATTCTATGGTGCCTTGTAAACCAGAGTCAGGAATATGGATTTTACTCTTAGTGAGAGAAGAAGCCATTAGAGAGTTTGGAGCAGATAAGTGAAATAATTTGGTTTATAGTCAGAAACAGTTTTGTTCACATTTATAGCCATAGCTTATAGGACAGTGCCCAACACAGGTAGCTATTTAATAAACATATGTAAGTATCTGTAGGAATATGACATGCTAATTAATGCTAACCTCACTTCTTCTTATGTTCTTGGCCATTTTTCATGGAAATTCCAATGCTGCATGGTTAAAGGTGGTGTTAATAAGATATTCTCATTACCATTCTTTGCGAGTGTCTCTACTTCCTCTCTACTACTGCACCAAACACAAAATATACTACTTAGTTGAAGCTTAAGATTTCTATCAAATGTAATATTTCCCAACAGAAATGGCCATTTTTTAGATAATTTTTTTAGTATTTTGGCATCACCTAGTTCGTTCCTTAGCAAAACTTTTCCTCATTAACTTTTTCTCAAGCAAAGATCTGAACATTTCTTAATGAACATCATCCTTTGGGATAACAGAAAGGAAAACAGGACACCTACGAATCCATTTGGGTGTCACCGAAGCTCACATGGGAAGTAATTATTCCATTTTTACCACACTCCTAAAAGTCCATCTGGAAAACTACATGCAATTTTTTGGCTGTATGTGTGTGTGTGTGGGGGGGGGGTACATATATATGTATGTGTGTATACACACATACACACACAGAGACATAGATTACTAATCCGGAAAGAATCCAAGGGGTAGTAATAGTGACAAAAGACCTGGAAAACACACCATTAAAGAGACCCTTAAAGAGTGGAGCATAAACTGCCAACAGATCAGATAACCGATGGAGACAGAAAGGATTTTAAAATACCATTTGGGAAAGAAATCTTCTAAAAGGAGATGGAGCTATTTTTTCTCAATCTAGACATTTATATTAATAGTTTAAAAGGAAGGAAAATTAAATTATGAACCATGCAAAACACATTATGACTAATATGTTCAATCAGAAAACATAGTGGAAATGGGAAAAAGGGTAAGGTAACACTGGAGGACTCAGGATGTTGCCATGGTCCTGCTAAATATCTCAGGCAAGGGCTTCTAAATCCAACAGAAATCTTTCCAATCTAAATGCTGAGCAGGTGCTGCTGAACACAATTGGTACAAATGGACCGAATGCCAATTCATTTATTTAAAAAACTTTTATGTTTATCCTTCTATGCCCAAATACAGGAGAAAGGAGAACAAACATAAGAAGACCCCACTTTATCCACTGAAGAGCTATTGTTTGGGGAAGGAGAGAGAATGTGTATAACAAATACCAAATAAAAGTTACAGAAGTTGGGGGAGGGAGGACTTGCTGAATATGGAAGAAGCCAACCTCAAGGTTCTGCGTTTGAATTCTAGTAACAGTACTACTTAAGGCAGTCACCACAGGGTCTGACTGGGACAAATGAGCCGCCAGTTGGAATCACCTCTTTAAAATTCTGCCCCAGTAGATATAATCAGTGGGACAATCCACTTGTTCTATCGATGTGTCTTCAACATCCCTAATATTTAAATGATGAGCAAACACGTAGTCAACCACCTTACTGTAAAATATTAAGATAACTGTATGCCTTTTTTCTTAGTCTTTTGTCTTGGTGGTTCAGTGTCAGGAAGCTGGTGGTTTAGTGTGGGCAAAGCTCATATCCAGATATACCAGCCAAGCCTTCAGCTTCCTTTCCAACTCTTCGCTCTCATTCTATCACAGTCTTTTATGATTTTTCCCCAAACTCTACTCTGAGTCCCTGGGAATATTCAGTGCTCTCCAAGCATACCCTTATCCTCTCCTTGTTCTCTGCCAGTGCCAATGGCAACTCTACCCACACATGCTCCTGTCCTCCCCAATCTCTTTATGTCCTAGTCATATATAAAAGCCCTGCTTAGACCCTACCTCTTCCATGAGTCATCTAATCTCAACTTCCCCTATTCTTCCTTAGTCTTGTCTTTATACCTCACACCTGTGCTGTAATGTTTATTATTTCCTGCCCATTAGCTTATAAATTCCTAGGAGTCAATTACTATATTTTATTCCCTGCTATAGTTTCACACTACCTAACAAAGTGCCTAGAACAAAGTAGTCATCATTTTAATTTATAAATTTCCTCGGTTTTTTTTCAAGGATTTTATGTAGTTATTATTATACTCCATCTATGTATCTGTTTTCCCACAAAGGCTATTAAAAGCTTTTCATGAGTACTTTTAATCATAGTATCTAAACCTATTATTAAATCATATTTTATTTCATCATTTTCTACTTGTTGGACACTTAAGATGGTTCTCAATTTTTTTTCCAATTACAATAATTCAGCAGTGAATACTTATGAGCAAAAAGACTTGTCTACCCATCTTTTTAGAAAATAGTGTTTAAGGGGTATTTAAACTAGTTTTACTATAAGTAATCTAGTTTGTTCTTTTAATGAATACCAGTATTTTTTGTTTTCCTCAGCCCTGCTGAGATAATTTCCTGTCTGTTGAATCTCTGCTGCCCTGTTGACATCACTTATATTCTCGGTGTTTTATACTGTCCAGTTCATTTACTTGATCCCTTTCTCTGGCTGCCTGGATACATTCTGACTGATGCTTTCTAATGAATCTGGACATATTCCACGTTCTCTAGTCACTACTTCTTAATTGATAGGATTTGGAGAAGACTTTCAAATGGTTCAGTCTTACTGTAAAATTTAGAAATAGTTTTACTTATTTTATTGAAAAATCTTATCTTTTCCAAGTTTTGAGCATTTTAAAGCAATCTCACATGCATTATCTTATGCATTCATATAGAAAAATAATAAGCAAATAGTATTAGCACTTTACAGATGAGGAATCTGAGACTAGGAGAAGCCAAGAAAAAACTGTATTAGTTTCTTATGCTGTTGTAACAAATTACCACCAACCTAGCTGCTTAACCCAAATTTATTATATTATAATTCTAGACGTTTCAGTAAGCTAAAATCAAGGTGTGGTAAGGCTATAATCCTTTCTGGAGACTCAGAGAAGAATCTGTTTCCTTGTCCGTTCTAACTTCTACATGCTGCCCACATTCCTTGGTTTTTGGCCTCTTCCTTGACCTTCAAAGCCAGAAACAGCAGGCTGAGTCTTGCTCATATCATATTACTGACACTGACTCTCCTGATTTCTCTTTCTTACTTAGGACACATGGTGATTACTTTGGGCTTGCCAAGATAATACAGAATGACCTCTTAAGATCCTTAACCTAATCACAGATACAAGATTGGTTTTTTTTTTCAATTTTTTGTTTGTTTGTTTTTTATTGTAACATATTACAGGTGAGAGGATTTGATTGCAGACATCTCTGAAGGGCTATTATTCTGGCTAACATAATTATTCACAATAGAAGTAAAAGCTATAGAAGTAATATCATGTGCTACATCACATTAAGCAAAGTGATTTGAGATCCTTATAATTTAATGACCACAAGAGCTACAATGCATATACCTGCTTAGAAAAATAATTCTTATGTAAGTGTGTGCTTGTGACACAAGTGTAGGTTTCATTTGCCATATATTAATTTATTTGCCCAAGCTGAAATTTATATTTATTCAATTTGGATAACTGCTTTTCCTATTGTATGGCAAATTTGAAACTGCTGTGTCTCTAAATATACCCAATAAAGGATTTTTAAAAATTACATCCTAATTGTAAAAACATGCTTACTGCTCACACATTGGTGTGGACTAATTAGTGTAATTAGTCTTGTGTATATAACCATTGCCCAAAATGTCCCCGACAGCTAAAAAGCAACCAGCCACATAATGTCTTATGGACAACTTTGCATGTAAGGGCCAGGCAACTGGTGATTTACTTTTTTGTATGGTTGTCAGAAAAACAACCAAAACTCTGGCACTTCAGATTTCACATTCTGAAAATAAAGACAAATTACAATACATTTCTACATTAACTTAGCTTTCACCTGTGAATTTGTTTCATTGGCTGTTTGGATAAATATGGAGTTACTTCTTATCCAGAGCAAATACCGCTATAGCTAAATGATAAATGGAAATTATTACATAGCTTGTTGTATATCAAGGTCTCTTACTCTGGGTATTGATTTTCAAAATATCTGTTCTTATCTTTTTTATATGAATTCTTGGAAATGTGGTTGAACAGGGGGTCACCCTTGGTGAGGGCCCCAAGAAGTAGGGGGTTACAGTTGCTATATAATTTCATCTTGAAGGCTCAAACCACCCAGCTCAAAGTACATGGGAAAGCCAAAAGTAAGCATGATGGATAAAGCCTTAAATATAAATTGACATGAATGATAATTATAAATAATAATTATTCATATTAAATCTATTGACTTGAGTGTTTTAATATATCAAATTTTAATGAAAAATCTTTTCCTATAAGGGCCCTTATCTTTTCCTTCAAAAAATAATATTTATTAAAACTAACTTAAGATTCATATAATTATTGTTGCCTTTATGAAGAAATCGAATCCTTAACTAACTTAACAAAATTAGTCATTAAGTAATGAAACATTTATAGAGTTTCTTCCCTTAAATGTTTTGGAGATATAGTCTCTTTAGGAATTTCTTTCAGTGAACATAGGGAACTTTGGTTGTTCTCAAAAATGGTTTACAATTGAATAACGAAAAATAAACATATTTATTTTTTGACTTAATGGAATATCAGAGGAGAATTATTTTCAAATATATATATACCTGGTTCAAACAATATATAGTAACAAAAGGATGTACATGCTACTAAAGAGGGTATTTTGATATTTGGAACAGGTGGACCTTTCAAAAAAAGGTTCCTAATTATTCCTATACTGTTGAAATTATTTTAATTTTGCATCTCAGCAGATATATTTGTATGCTGGAAACAGGTGTTCATCAAAAGACAGTGATAAAGAGACACTGCAGTCGGGGCTTGGAGCCTAGCCCGCCTGGTGTGATGACAGATAAATTAGAAAAATCCTGCTAAACGTCTCTACACTTCAGAAGGAGATTACACCTTTTTAAAAAGGCAAAACATGTGGTTCAATTACTTATTGTCTTGGCATGTGGTTATGATGAAAGACGGAGTCTTAAACATCAATAGAGCTAAACTAACATCCCAGATGGGCTTCGGGAGAAGGGACTCCTACAGCAATCCACCTGCACAAAAAGCAACTGGGACAAAAATTAAAGAAACACTTTCCTCCCCCTCCCCTATTTAATTTGTTTCTTTATATTAAATAGCCATTTAATGAATAACATAAGCTATGGGGAAAAATAAGAGCAAAGAACTTTCATTTCAATGTATTTTCTGGGTGATCCAGCAGGAAATGAGGTATGTTTTCTGGCTCTCTGCAGAATGCTGTTCAGGTTTCACATGAGTCTTAAGGTTTATAACAGGTAATCACCAAGTCTGGGGAAGGAAAGGCAAGTAGATCCGCATAAGGCATAAGACTATACAGACAGCATGCTGTGTGACCATAGGTAAATCACAGAACGTCTCTGGGCCTCATTTTCTACATTTGCAAAACTATGGAATTATGATTCCTTTTGGTCTTATGCTACAACAATCTGAATATAATCTCTACTTCAGCCATAATGCATTCAAAGCAAATGTCACTGGGAGACATAGAACATAGAGAGAAACTCAGTGGGAACCAGCATTTCTCCACAAACCATTTTTATATTCATACATGACTAGAAGACCCAACAGTTCTTCAGATGTATAATACTATGACATAAGGCTTTCAAGATGTAGTAGTAGGGCACAGGGGTTAAGGATAGGGGAATAAGAACGGATAAAGAAGGAAATTATCACCTATTAATCACATTTTATACTAACTAATTTCACATTGAATCCAACCAACAACCCTACAGACAAAATAGCTATTACTTATCCATTGTATAAAAAGCTAAAATAATGACTGTCAACATCTATTGAGTCAGAATCACGCTAAGTACCTCTCTATGCATTAGTTCATTTAAAATTTACAGGAAGTATTTTAAGTAGGTTGAGAAATAGTGCCATTTCTTCACCATTGTAGTCCTCCCAAATACCAAAATAATTGCTATCTTTTGAGCAAGCCTTGATCATGTGTTCTGAACCATGTCAAGGGCTTTCCCAAGCTTTATTTCATTTAACCCCCCTGACAACCATATGAACCAACTGGTATTGTTGTCCTATTTAACAAATGAGGAAACTGAAGCTTAGAAAGGCAGAATAATTTACCCAGGGTCAGTCAGAGCTAAGAAGACAGTGTAAGATCTTAAAATGACTGCAGTAAACTGCTGTTAAAGGCTCGAAGAGATTAGCTAACGTAAGGTCACAACGTTAAATAGTAATCAACAGAGGTGGGCATGACTCCCAAACTCTCCTTTTTCAACTTTTCTGCCCAGTGGCAGGACTGAGTAGCATCCAGTCATTTTTGATAAATGTGTGTTTGGTGCCCGCTATGTTCAATGTACTCTACCAGGCTTGATGAGAGATATAAAGTAAGCACCATTCTCCCCAATCCCATGAAATTGACTAGCACCTTAGGGAAATCCTAACATACACTTAATAAAACATTTCAGAAAAGCAGTAAAAATACAGGGTGAAGAGCCAAAAGAATCAGTAGATGGAATCGGTGCTGAAGAACATCAGAGAGGTAACTCATTTTGGGGAGGGACGGTGCAGACAAAGCATGAGGGAGTGTGAGGATGGGCAGGATTTCTGAAGATTGGGATGGAAGAAGAGCAAGATGGCCATTTAGCCAGAATGGTCCTGGAAGCTCCCTGGTGGCAAAGTCTGAACAGCAAATGAAAGTGGTAACGGCATTTTCTAACATGTGAGAGTTGGGAATTCAGTTGGAAAGGTACTTTGGGACCAGACTGTAAACTCTGAACACAAAAGTTGACTTAAAAACATTCAAGACTTCTAAGCAGCAGGGTGATATGATTTACCTCAGATGCTGAAGACTGTATCACAGTCATCCTGCCTCAGAGAAAGGAATCTTGGGGAAAGAAAAGAATGGTTTCTCCTTGGTATAAAAATTGTTAATAGGGGATATCTTGACCCAGTTTTCACAAGAAAAATATTGGAAAATGCAGTATAAAGAGAGCAAAGAACACCCACAATCCTACCACTTAGAGACCATCATTATTAACTCTTTTGATGAACTTTCATTTAATCATTCAACAAATATTTATTTTTTTAAGTTTATTTATTTATTTTGAGAGGGAGAAAGAGTACAAGCCGAGGAAGAGCAGACACAGAGGGACAGAAAGAATCCCAAGCAGGACTTGGATCTCACCATGAGATCATGACCTGAGATCATGACCTGAGCTAACCAAAATCAAGAGATGGATGCCCAACTAACTGAGCCGACCAGGCACCCCAAGAACTATTTATTGAGTACCTACGACATGCTAGACACCACTCTAGATGTCTATAGCAGTGAAGAAAACAGCCCAAATTTCCTGCCCTTAGTTAAGCTTCCACATAGATATTTCTTTCCATGATTGAGTTGATGGATGTGTGCTCTTTGTGTGTGATTTATTAATCATTATACATGTGGAGAATTTTTAGCTGATTTTCACTGCATATAATATAATAAGCATTTTGTTATGCTTGCTTTTAAATTTGTTAAAACTATTTGGGGTTACTTAAAAATTAAAATTAATCTTTAATGTTATTAAAATTATTTGGAAAGTTTTAGTGGCTTTGTTATTCACGGTTTATAGATGCTCAAAATCTTACTTAGTTATTCTTACTATAATGAGGACATGAAACATGTGAGGCTAATGAAAGTTACAGACAGGCACACCAACTTTGGCATATAATTTTAGGTGTTCACAGATCCTTTCAATTACGAGCCTTAATCTGATCACTTCCCAATTGTTAGACATTTGAATAATTAACCTTTCACTATTATAACTAACACTTAATGAATATTCTTGCTTATAAAGCTTTGTCTACATTTCCAGTGATATCATAAGGATGGATTCCTAGAAGTGAAAATTCAGGGAAGGGGCACCGCACACCTGGGTGGCTCAGTTGGTTAAGTGTCTGACTTTGGCTCAGGTCATGATCTCACGGTTTGTGAGTTCAAGCCCCGCATGGAGCTCTGTGCTGACAGCTTAGAGCCTGGAGCCTGCTTTGAATTCTGTGTCTCCCTCTTTCTCTGCTCCTCCCCTGCTCATGCTCTGTCTCTCTCTCTCCTTCAAATATAAATAAAAACATTAAAGAAAAAAAGTTTAAAGAAAATTCAGGGTAGAAAGGACTGAACTGGCTTTAGGGTTTCAAGACATCTTCTGCTGTTAGTGTGGAAAGCCATCTACTCTTATGTTTCTATTAGTTTTATTTATGTATATGTAAATTTTTGTTTAATAAAAAGTTTCAGTGCTATTATTTGCACATAATGGTTCATGATTATTTTATCCTCACAGTGGATTTTTCATTAATATAAACCGACCTCCTTTATCCTACTGTATGCTTCCTACCTTAAATTCTACATTTTCTAATATTAATATTGCCAACTCTGGATTTATTTTTATCTACTGCCATATCTGTTGATGTGAGATGTTTCTGTTTGTTTGTCCTTGAGGGTAGTTTTTAAATACAGAAATGTCTGTTACTCGTTTTAATTTTGGTTTTAAAATTTATATTCAATGGAATAAGGTACAAACTTTAAAAACCTAGTTTTTCTTTTTTTTTAAGTTGAGCTTAAATTAATAAATGTATAATTCTACTTACAAGTTTGGCAGACCTTAGCAATCATTTCTAAGGATTTTTGGTAATGCTAAATCACATTTACAGATTATTAAACACCTTCAAACATTTAAAACTGTACTTATATATTTAATATATTTGTTTGCTTTTTTAAGTAATTCAGTTGTCTGAATGAACAAAACTAACCTTCCTAAGTGCATAAGTAAAAAATCCATTGTTTACATTTATAAATACAATTATTTTGGTTGTTGATGTTGTGCTTAAACTTTAGTTAGATTTCATCTTAAAAATATAAATCTAAATCACTTACTCAATTTAACGTATCAAATTATGATTTTAAAATGGAGTTACAGGACTTTAATAGACTAAAATCAATTGATTTTGAATAGACTTTATAGACCAAATTAATTTCAACAGCACAAGTACATAAGATACTAAATATATGCATGTAACTCCTGATACAAAAACATTTATATATTATGATTTTTATTCTCTTTGCCTTTTCATACTTAGTTTTAAATTTTCCTAGGGTTGAAACATGCATACCTACCAAAGGATAACAATTTCCATGGCAACTAACTGAGGATATTAATTCTAAATCTTTCTAGACTGAAAGGTATAAACCTGCTCACTCTGGGTAAGTGGGATTATTTATAGCCAGAGCTCTTGACCAGGAGTGAGAGTGCTGCCATGCCTCTGGAGATCCAGAATGAGACCTCCCATTGCCTTGGGTACCAAACTGTACCCTCTTTTATAGCCACCATTAAAAATTTTTAAACTAAATTTTAAAATTTAATTGGCCTTATTATTCATATAGCCTACATCCCTAAATTGAAGTTTGAAATGTTATATTATTTTCTCCATTATATTATTTTATTTTTTATTATTTTCTCTTATTTGCCTGTTTTTGCGTCTTGAACCATGTTTGTTATACCCTCTATTTGTTTCTCTACCAATCTAGAAAACGTTTTTCCTATTTTGTTTTATTAGCCTTTACCCTTAGGTTTAACACACACATACATGCACATGCACACACACACGCACAGAATTTTCCCCATAAAGAAACAGCATCTAATGACTCCCAAATTAGATCAAAAATAGCATATTTTACTTCTTCCTTGTCCTTCTTTCATCCATCTCCCAACTTTTTGTTGTGTCTGGAAATCTACTTTTAGATTAGTAGTAGCAGCAGTAGTTGTTATAGTAGTATAGTTTAGCTATTGATATTTCCCTATTTTCATATTTCCTTTAATTGGGTTTAATTGGAACCTGTGAGAGGAGGCTAAATTCATCAACCATCAATCATTTTGCCAAGAAACCTATTTGAAGGTTCTTAATATGTATTGCCAAATTACTTTCCAGAAAAGTACTGATATACAGCCTTACCAATTTTTCATGAAAGTACCCATCTCACTACATTCTGTAGTACTGACTACTGTTTTTGGAACCTTTACTTATTTGATAGATGGAAATGGTATTTGTTCATTATTTTCATTTATTTATTTATTTCAGGGGGAAAAGGAAGTTGTTAGGAACTACAATTCCAATGATCTTCCTCTGATGAAGTTGCAACCAGTCACTCATGAAGGAACCCTCATAAATTGAGTGGGCTTGATTCAGGATCTTGCCTGTAAATGTTACCAATTAATTTCCTAAATGACTATTTTATAATCTTTTCCACGAGGCACTTGCCAGGCATGCACAGCCAGGAAGAAAAAAAAGTACAATGGGTGGTAGTTGTTTTTAATACCAAGGATCCAGGCCCTCACTTTTAGTCATGGAACATTGATGCTGTGCTATATGAATTCTCTCATAAAGTAAATAAATTAGTTAATCAGTAAATTCATGTTAATAGAAAACTACAGTCACAATAACTAATTTGTAAAACCTGCGGTACTGGCAAATATTATGATAAGATATATTGGCCTAATGGTGTTCTGCAAATAGGTTCTGATTTGCAAAACTAACCAACACAATGGCAATCATTCCACGTGAAATATTCATATCAGAAATGTTGACTGGAGTGATTGAAAGTCATTCACTTAAAACTAATAAATAAACACACTCGTCTCCGTTATAATCCTGGATAGTCGTACTCAATTTAGCAGTGTTCTTTTGCATTATTCTTGTTCATCAGCAGAAGTGACTTAGGATAAAATTTAGCTACCAATTTCATTGACAAATAGAGGAATATATATATGTTTCTACATGAATGGTAAAGGCAGGAGTAGCATTTCAAACAGAAGGAACAGCATGAGCAAATATATAAGTGCAATGGGGATTGAGGTGGAAGAAGCTAGACAATATTCACCATAAGGCTAGAGAAGCATACATGAGGCCCCTTGCCAGAACTAACTTCATTCCGATAACCACTACTACAATATCAGGTGTTTACCTTTAAACCAGGTTTGGATAAGGGTTCCAAAAGGAGAAAAGATACCACAGAGTAACTTCACCCAGAACCTATTCAATTATGGTTTAATGAAGGCTGTAACATGTTTTAGCACATGTAAGAACGTTTCACAGATGTCCATTCACTTACTTTAAACCAGCCAAGGATAGCATAATTTAGACAATGTTTTACAAATACTCTTGGATAATTAATAAAGCTAAGAATCAGAACTGACATTGATGGAGTTTATGCCAGTCCCATGCATTCTCTCATTCTATCCTTAGAACAATTTATGAAGTTATTTATTTTATCCCTATTTTACACATGAGAACTTAAAGGACATGTAGCCGAGAAGTAAAAGACTCAAGATTTGAACTCAAGCTGTTGGTTTCCAGAGCCTATGCTTTTAACTATTACTCTGAAGATAACAGTGATGATGGTAACTTCACAAATACATTTTCTTTTGAGATAAAGCCATAACATCTAAAACCTGTCTCTGTATTTACTTTGTCATCGATGTGGAGCTGGGTATAAAGTTACTTGTGCTTAAACAAGAGCTGTCAGTCTTGCTGTTCTCTCTCCTCTCTCCACTGCAGCCAGGATCAAGGTCATTGCGCTGAATTTGTGGCCCTACAATAACTTCCATTTCCTGACCATAAATTGTCCAAAACAGAGAAATATGACTTTATGGCCAAAGCATCTGGAAAGAAAATTCTTACTCTAACACAAATACTTGTAATAATGGCAAAAGACAGCAGAAAATTATGGATAAAATAAATTGATGCCTTTTTTTGTATAAACATTATTTTTTTCCAAGGTCTTATCAGCATAAAAGCTCCTCTTGCAAATCACTAAAGTCACTTCACCCTCTTTTTAATTTTGCCCTTTCAGTCCTTCTCCTCCTACCTCTCAAAAGTCAAAGTTAGCAAACCACCTAAATTAACCCCTTTTCCATGACATTATCATTTCTAGTTTCCAGGAGTTATTAAGCAACCCTAAATCCAGACTGCCAATGATAAAAGAAGAGAAAAAGAAGGCATGGTAAATGAGAGGCGACAGATATGAGGGAAATGCCACTGAAATGACAAACGCTGCACATTGGCAGACAGATGGCTGATTTCCTTATTCCATAAAGAGCTCTTCAACCCCCAAGAATAACACTGATGGCCCAATAGAGAGACAGGCAAAGGACATGAACAGGCTGTTCACATCAAAAGAAAATGAAGTGGTTTTTAATCATTTGAAAAGATACTCAGCCTTCGTCATAATTAAAGAAATGCAAATGAAAATAATAAGATACAATACTTACCTTTCAGGTTGGGGGTAAAAATCAAACCTGGTTGTGGAGAAGTAGTCACACTTATACATCATACTTGGAGTGCAACTTAATATTTATCTAAATTCAAAATGCATGCAAACTATGACACTGTAATTTTACTTGTAGGAACACATACTAGAGGTGCATTTGCACCACCGGCCCAGAGATACATACTCAGGGTTATTACAGTAGGATTGCTTATAGAGGCAGATCCCTGGAAACAACCCAAACATCCTTCAATTCATACCAAACACTATTAAAATACCTCTGGAGGGCCACACAAAGAATTGGTCAATAAGGGAAGCTGAAGAGAGGGACCAGGGTCAGGAGACAGCAGTGAATTTATTCTTTTCACTATATACATTTTATATATTTTTATTTAAAAAAAAGAATGCATATCAGAAAAATAATCCACTCAAACAAAAATTTTTTAATGTTTTTGGAGTTTTAGAAAAGAAAGCCAAGGAAAAACAGCCATGAAATTTTCAATTTCTTCCACAGAACAGACAGTTCCAAAGATTATAAGGATACAACCAGACAGGACAATCTGGAAATAAGCCTTAGGATTATGTGTTAAATCCGTGTGCTTGCTCTGTTTTCATATTATGTGTGATACCTTCCCAAAAAAAGACCCAATTTTACCCATCATAATGTTAATAGCACTTCACTGTTGCAATGTCAGAATTTAACACAGAATGGTAATAGAAATAGTTGAAATCATTTAACTTGCCAAAGCATTAGCATTCTTCAGGCTGTCTTCCATATGAGCAAGAATATTTTTCTATTTTTAAACCACTAACCTTTTAAAACCTTGCTGAAAGCCACCCAGTATAAGGCCATGACATCTAAGACACCATATTTTTATCTCCATTACTATGCAACATAAGACTAGTGGTCTTATAAATTCCTCATGTTTGCCAAACACATTACACGGAAGATCATAGTGTTAATTTGGAAAGGGAAACAGTTTTATGGCATCTAAAGGACTGGAAAAATTACCTCTAATCCTTTTGGGAATCAAAGAGGCAATAAAGTGAAATTGAGTGCAGAAAGACTCACATTGTAAATCCATTTACTACCAAGCCTTGTTTACTCAAGGATTTATTCGTGCCAGTAACTAGTCACCAAAGCTTAAATAGCATGACTTTACCAGAATTTCATTTAAAGAAGTGTCTGATATTTTTTCACAAATAGTGTTCAGCTGATTAAAGCCTAATTACACACATTGAATTAAAGGTGTGAGTACATAATAAAATGTTCTAGCTAAAAGGAATCTGTGCTGGTGTTTGATTTCCAGCTAGTAATTTGGCTGGAATAAAATGGAAACAAGAAAGCAGAAATGTTTAAAAGGTGCAGCTTTATAACAACATACATTTCTACACTGGAAAAGAAATAGACAAATATACTGTGCACTTTTTAAATGGGACGTGGTGAAATCTAAAACCGTCTTTTCTATTACCCAACATTTATAATAATAATAACACAAACCACACTCACGGAGGCCAACAGCCAGAAAAAACATATTTCCATTTTAACGCCTTTAGATGATCAAAGCATCAGCTTAATATAATCAGCTGAAATCCATTTACCCGCAAGCTTGCCACTGTGCCCAGGGACTGCTTTCCCTTCCAGCCCTATCTATTCTGGAACAGGTGCTATACTAGTAAATTAATTAGTCTGTGGAGAAGCACCTTGTTCTCCATCTCTGCAGGCCTCTTGTGGGTCAGGGCCTTGAGGACTTCGCCATCTGGGCAGAGTTTCCCCCAGAGAAACAATCAAAGCCCACAGATTGCAGCCTACAGAGGAAGGTTCAGATGACAATTAACCTTATTAGGCCTCATTTTTTACAGTTTATAGTGTGTCAACATGTTGGCTCCATAAATAATTTGCTACATTAAATGGATAGAAAGAAATCATTTCTCCTCTTGTTAATAAAGCCCTCCAGAAAAGAAATACAATATTTAAGAGAAATGATATCATTTACAAATACCTAAATGTTGGGATTTAGGTAGGAAGTTAGACAGGCTCTTGATTTCAAATAAAGTTCATGAAAAAACTATCATCCATTCCTGCTGGATGTAAATTCTGAAGGAGGGGAACTTCAATTTCTTTTCTAGTTCTTAACAAATTTTTCTCAGGCTTAATGCCTCCTGTATGTGTGGTTTTTATAACATCTGGCTAACTTAAGAAATACATGTTTCTTTTTAAAAATTATATTTTTGCTCTTTTCCCCAACCACAGTTCTGCATATATGATCCTGTTGTCCTGGGAATACAAAATAAAACCAATCAAGACAATTAGCATCTACAGCTTGTCACAAAATCAACAGATATTTAAGCCTACGTTTTTAATCAAAGTAAGCTTAATTAAACACTTCACAAATGACTTTCCAGCCGGGCACAAAAAAATGCCCACTTTTTTTTTTAAGTCTTTAAGTGTAATTTAAAAGAGGGTTTACTAACAGATTATCATGAGATTCTTGTGAGAACACTCCAAGAGCTCTTATTCATGTCCTGTCCCATAATATCTGACAGGGTCCTGGGCTCCACCATGTCTTTTAATTCTAGGGCATGGTTTTGAGTTAAGGTTTTAAACTTGGGAAAGATACCTTCCCTGTTGGCTTCTCCCTCTTTTGCAGCTTCCTTAGCTCCAGCAGAGCCTCGTGAGTCACCACTGGGTTAATGGTGTATTTGGAAGCTCACTGACAGTGCAAGCAGCTTTGTCTTCTCACATAGGCCCTGTGTTGATTCACGTGTAAGTTGGAAATATTTGCAAACTTGAACTGTTTGACATTAAAGCTCAGGAAGTTCATTTGATGCTGCCTAAAGATAGTTCTATGGGATTAGAACTGATAGAGGAAGGAAAAAAAAAAAACTTTTCATAGTATACAGCCTTTATAGCTTTAAAAAATAACAACAGACTCAATGCTGCCATTCTCATTCAAAACAAATTTCCACTGAAGCTACCTTTGGAATTTGGATATAATGTGTTCAGTTTGGAAATTCTCCAGTCACGATATAATGCATTTATTATGTAAGTGCAAAAATGAAATTGAAGACTTAATGAAAACTTTCCTTGCCCTTCTAGTTTTGGTCAGAAGAAAATATGAAAAAAATAAGAAGAGAAGAATGACCTAAATGTATATGAGCATTCTTATTTAGTATATGCCCTTTTGTTATTTAAAACATTATCTGTTATATCCGTTAGTAATATTAGCTTCCATCTAACCTTGTTACAATTGCTTTTTAACCCTTATTTAATATCAAGATTCTATTTTTTGCAAGCATAGTTGTGATGGGAGGCTCAGAGTTATTCACTAACAAATACAGAAAACTTGAAGCTGTTAAGTGGACCAGGAAGTTAAGGTGTCCATGCTGGTATTCAAAAGTCCGGAACAGCCTCTGACAAAACAGTGCCCTCTAGTGGATATACAAACACCTGGAGCCAAAACAATTCTCTCAAATGGAGTGGGGTCAAGAGTTGGGAAATCTGGGTGTATAAAGATGTATAAAGACATCTTACTGTTATTGGGCATTAAGTAAAAGAAGAGCAGCATCTAGGATAATTCAGAATACAAGGAATGAATGCTTCATTTGTACAGTAAATATTGCTGAGGGTCCACCATGAGCCAGCCCTGGTGCTATACATGGTGGGCTACAAAGATGAAAAGAACAGAATCCCTGCCTTCAAGATGCTCATGACTAATATAACAACATTTGAGAAAAGTAAGTATGGAAGGAGGAGAAATAAACATGGAAATGGAAGCTAGACCTCCGAAGGAGAAAAAAAAATAGACATTTTCATATGGGCTCTTTTTTTAAAAATGCTAAACCCAACAAGTCAACCAAGCATTGAAGTATTTCTTAAGAACCTATGATAGGTCCACCCCTCAAAAATGATCTATTAAAGGTAGCAAAAGACAAAACTAGATAATTCTGTTCTCCACAACCTAGGATCTTTTTGCACTGCTATCGTTCATAAAGAGCTGAAGATTTTGTTACTAGAAAGATCAGGATTTCGGCAGTTAGATGAATCCTTAGGAGTGGGACAATGGGAAGGAACACACTTCAGAGTCCACTATGCTCCCTAAAACATCCATCCAAGATGTCATCCCAGGGACATTCTTACAGGAATAAATAGTGGGTAGCCATGAGAAAATCAACCTCAAACGAGACTGTGCATGATCATTAACTGGGCACTGAAATAAATAAATAAAGCATGAGTGACTTGTCCCATTTAGCATTAATCACATTCTATTTTCATCTTAAGCCCTAAAAAGCATATAATAGTAATTTAATCCCTTGCTGCTGTGTTGCACACACATATGTTGTTCTATATTACTGAGTCTTAGAAGCCAGTGGTATTACCAGGCAAATGAAAGCAATGGAGTTGCTCTGGTGAACAATCAGAAGAACCACAGATCCAAGAGAATCAGAAAGAAAACAAATGGCAAATGTAAAAGTTTGGTAGAGGTAAATTTGGTAAAAGTTTGGTAAAATGTAAAACTGGTAAACGTTCCCTCTGTAATCCTCCATAATAAGAGCTTTCTTTAATCCCCAGCTTGATTAATCATTCCATTTCCTATGTGACTCCACTAAACCCTATGCATATGTCCATTGCAACACCTGTTACTATGATGCACTTTATATACTTGTTACCTTTTACTAGATAAATTTCTCAAACCTCCTGGAAGCCAGGGACCACATCATTTATCATTGTATCCCCAGATTCCTATTGTTCCTAGAACAATGCCTAGCACAAAATAGTCATTCAATTAATATTTACTGGTTACTACTCAAAACATGTAATATTTTGAAAGGACTATATTGTATCATTACTCAGGTTTCACTGAATAAGTAGCATATGATAAACATTTACATATAGGAAAATTAAAATATGAAATTATCAAATAGAAATATTATAACCTTGGAAACAGAACAAAAGATCTTTTTAAAGCGCCATTAAAAACTTACTAAACTTGCAAAAATAAATGAAAAATAAGAAAACCTAATGCTGGAGAACCTGGCATTTCAAGAACACACATTACTGTGAAAATGTGGCTCAACTTTGGAGAAAAGCAATCAAGACAGGCATTGTTTAGATCCTTCGTCTAGGAATTTTATTTGGGAAGATTATATCGCAACAGAAGACTCTCTCTCTCTCTCTCTCTCTATATATATATATACATATCAAAGCAATTTGTGTAATATATATATATATATATTACACAAATTGCTTTGTTCAATATCTCTTAGAGTAACAAAACAAAACAAAAAAAATAAATAAATAAAGGAAGACAGCCTGGAAGAAAAGTAGATGAAAAGAAGAAAATAGGAAGTAATTTCTAAAATAAAAAGAGAGGAAGGAAGGAAGAAAGCAAGGAAGGGAAGTGAGATAAAGAAAGAAAAATGAAAATAAGATAAATACCCAAGAATAAGAAAATAGATAAGGAAACTGTTATAACAATATAAGGAGATAACATAAAATTAATTAAAAGATAAACATGTATAGTGAACAGATGTATGCAAGAAATAAATATTTATTGGGCATTAAAGGTCAAGCACTGTACTAGTCTATCACTATATTTAATCCTCAGGACAGGTTATTTTGAACAATGTCTCACAGTTTAAATGTGCAAAAACAAAATTTCAGGAAAATCAAAAACATTAAAATATCCACTAAGTATCACTGTGAAAATACATTTTATATAACAAAAGATAATTTTAGTGACATAAACATTTAGAATTCAATACACATTTTTAAATTCCATCCATCAGAAGTGATAAATATTAAGAACTGTTTCTAATTTGACTAGAGTCTTATCCAAAGTTAGAGTGAAAATGGAATGTTGTAACCACTACTTAAAAGGAGGGAGTTTGACCAAAAAAAATATTTCAACTCTCTTAAACAAGTACATATTGGGGTGGGGGGAGACCTTGACAAGATTTTGGCCTTCATCTCTGAAAATCTCCAGGTCTTTACCAACAGAGAGAAGCTCCAAACTATCTCCATCAACCTCTGATCATAGCATAAGGTGAAGGAGAATCATGCAAACTGAGAATATTTAAATATTCTCTCTGCATAAAGGCTGTTTAGCTGCTGGAATCATTTCCTCTTGCTGTCCCTGAGCTAAAGAAGTGGATCGATCAGCAGGGGAGGTGAACAGATGCAGCTGGAGAGGAAGAGAGGCTCTGGGGGGAATCACATTTGAGCAGCCATGGGGGATAAGATGCGACAGAGGAGAGTTTACAGAAGCAGCTGGAAGAAATGGAGCAACAGAGGGAAGGGGCTCAGTGAGGCAAAAGCAAGAGACTTTACATGCTCAGAGAAGCTCACAGCTTGCAACACTCCCTAAATATCCACACAAAGTGAGGAAGACACTTACTCCCAAGGGGGAGCTAGGTAATTTCCCTTTTCCATTACAGCCTGTGGAAAAATTTAATACACATTTCAATCTTCCATTTGCCCTTTCGGGCATTCATGGTCTCCTTGATCAAGGCTTACCCAAGATGCATACCCTTGTTGGCAACTTTTCTATTGTCTCTTCACTTCCCAAAGGGTAAAGCCATTCATCTATATTAGGTCTTGACCATGAAAAATGCTGGGAATGCCTGCTATACGAATGTTCTTCTTTCTAAGTGGCATCAGGGACTCTCAACTCTCCTTCCTACCTCCCCACAGGTGAATGCTACCTCCGGCTTCCTGCCAAAATCCAAATGATCAAGTCTAGATTCTTGAAAGGAGAGGATTCCTGGGTAATAGAGAGATTAGAACACATTTTATGAATAAGAGTAAATAACAAATTAACATTTCTCAGAAGACCTTTCCAAAAAACCCTAGCCAACTAGAAAATGCTGAATGCTATGTACTTTTGGAAGTCACTGTTTATAAAACATATTTAATTTTATTATTAATGCTGTAAATAGGCAGAGAACAAAACCACTCACACCCCATAAAGATCCTCATTTTATTTCTGGGGATCATCCTGAAATTAAGATAATGATAGTCCTTTGCATTAATATAGGTCTATACATTTTACTGTCAATTAATACATGCTTTATATTTATTATCTTCTTTAATTTGTAAAGCCAGAATTTTAGAGAGTGCTTTTGTATATCATTTCTAAATTCTGTTGTCAGAGGTACCCAGTCTTCTTTAGAACAACTGCTATCTGTACAGACAAATACATTTAAAGATTATTGCTCATGATTGCATAATCTTGAGTCTATACTGAATCTAATTCCCAACAGCCCCTTTCAGCACCTAGGACAGTGCTGTACTTCACCAGCAGGAAGATGTTTGAAAGGGTTGCATATTGAGGGGGAGAGCTCCGCTACAGAACTTTACTTATTTCAGAAGAACTCCAAATGCTAGCCTTCAAGATATAGGCAAAAGGCAAAGTCAACCTTTTAAAAATCTTCAAGTAGCAACTATTATGCCAGTTCTTTATTTAAATTATAGGATGATTTTTTAAAAATTTGGGGTAGCCTCATCTAAAGAAATTCTAACACAAAAGCGTAATATCCAAACATAAATACAAGTTAATTTTCAGGGAAACTTTCTCCAGAGTTTTATTAGAATGTACCATTACTTTCCCTTTTCTTCCCTTACCAAGAGTTTCCTTTTACAAAAATCACAAATAAAAAACCCAAATGGTAAGAAACCAGAGAAGGGAATTAATATTCACTGAGCATTTAAAATGTACTTGATAATTGGGGCACCTGAGAGGCTCAGTCGGTTAAGCATCTGGCTTTGGCTCAGGTCATGATCTCATGGTTTGTGAGTTCGAGCCCCACATCGGGCTCTGGGCTGACAGCTTGGAGCCTGGAGCCTGCTTCAGATTCTGTGTTTCCTTCTCTCTGCCCCTCCCCTTCTCATGCTCTGTCTGTCTCTGTCTCAAAAATAAATAAAACATTAAAAAAATTTTTTTAAAAATGTACCTAATAAAATACTGATCCTTTTTTTCCTATTAACTTAATCTTTAAAATAACCCTGAGAAATAATTATTCTCAGTTAGATGAGGAAACTGAAGCTTAGAAACCTTAAGCAACTGCTCTAAGAGGCCCTGATAATCTAAGAGCTTATATTAACCAGGATTTCTAATTATGAGTAAATCTATGTGTTCACCAAGTCTCCTTCTCTCTGTCTCTACAGATACACAGTTAAAATGAGAACTATAACATGGAGCGCCTGGGTGGGTTAGCTGGTTAAGCATCTGACTTCAGCTCAGGTCATGATCTTGCAGTGTGTGAGTTTGAGCCCCGTAACGGACTCAGTGCTGACAGTTCAGAGTCTGGAGCCTGCTTCAGATTGTGTCTCCCTCCCTCTCTCTACCCCTCCCCCGCTTGCAATCTGTCTCTCTCTCAAAAATAAATAAACATTAAAATTTTTTTTAAATGAGAACTATAACAAAACACTGAATGATGAGTGAGAGCAATACACAGTGTTCTCTAGATGGCAGAAATAAATACAAAACCATAGAAATACTGCATCATCTCAAACAAACCAGGCTCAGAAGCGGTCAAATCAGAAATCCTAAAGGTCGTCTTCAGGTGGAACAATGAAAATATAATGCTTTTAGGTGCTGGGTGAGATGGGACCCTACAGGTAGGTTTCAGTCTGAAACAGAACTCTAAGACTAATTTTCTTGTCTTCTCCAAGCAGTTACGAAACCATCCCTTGACCTACCCTAGAATTTTTCTAAGTGTCTACTATAGGTTTTGTCATGTTTAAGTACAAGGCAGCCTCTCCTAGAAGTTCTAAACCCACAGTTCACAGCTAAACACTTCCTCTTCCCCCTCCCCAAAAAACACTTGCAAATGAATGCAAAATTTGTGCATTTTTCTGGGATGAGACTTCATAGCTTTCTCCAGACTTCCAAAAGCAAATGAAAATGTCAAAGTTAAAAGCCACTGTTCTAGGCTCTGAGGCCAATACTCATATTGCCTCTGGAGTGGAATGGCATCTAATGGCATCTAAAAGGAGTGGATGGCATCTAATAGGATTCTACAAGATAACATGTAGTACTGTCTATGCTATTTGGTCTCCAAGAAGTTTGTACATACTAAAAAGTTCTCTTTGAGACGTGATTCAGTATTTTGTTAAGATGAGCTTTGGAGCTTTCTGTCCAGGTTCTAATCTGGACTCTGCCACTTACTAGTTGTGTGATATTTGGCTCTCTAAGCCTCAGTTTCCTTATCTCTACAATGGGCCTAATAATAATAAAATAATAATAATAATAATAATAATAATAACAATAATAATAATAAGAGAACCTATTTAATACATCTGATAGGTAATGAGATAATGTGTTAAAAGAGCCTGGCACATAGTAGCACACTGCCAGTGACTGTTTGCTATGGGCATGGCATTAGTAGTGGTGGTGACTGTAACCACAGGATTCCTCCAGTTACTCTCTTGTCATTCTAGAATATAAATCCTGTTAATATTATTGCCATAGCATAGCAAAATCCATATCCATTTACTTAACACATATTGAGTACATACAAAGGTCTGTTATAATAAGTGGCATAGGATGAAATTCTCCACATAACACATTTAAAAATAAAAATATTGTGGTGCCTGGGTAGCTCATTTAGTTAAGCATTTGACTCTTGATTTCGGCTCAGGTCATGATCTCATGGTTCACAAGTTCAAGGCTTGCATTGGGTTCTGTGCTGACAGCATGGAGCCTGCTTAGGATTCTCTCTCTCCCTCTCTGTCTGCCTCTCTCTCTCAAAATAAATAAACAAACATATTTAAAAATTTTCAGATAAAAAAATAAAAACATCTTCTTTGAGCTTGTGGGTGTTTGTGGCTGAGAACTATTTCTTAGTGTTAGATTTCTTCTCAGTATTTCCTTTAATCCCTCTAAACCATTATGGAAGATGATATCAGAAACACTGAAATATGTCTAACAAGAATGGAGAGGCAGAGAGACATTCTCACGGATAGTTCTGGACAGTGCATTTCCTTTCCAGCAGGGTCCGTACTGGGGGAAATAGCTTAGACCTGTCCTCCAAAAATTTAAACTGACTTCCTTCAAGAAAGCAGTATTTTCAGCCTGTTTGGTTTCCTATGTTTTTACTGCTATATACTTTTGAAAAATATGTACCATATGCCTTCAATTCTGAAACACTGAGGGGCAATTGTGCTGGCAAAGTATATTTACACTAAATAAATAAATATTCTGACCAGTTAGAATAACTTGATGGCTGATAATGAGTGCTGTGAGAGTAATACACCAAAAATCTACCAGCTGAATTTTGTTTCACTCAGTAAATTTGGTAAAGGATTTTAGTCCAGTGATATATATCTGTCTATATGCTTATTTGTACATAATTATGTGTGCACAATTTATAAAACCCACGGGTCCCTGGGTGGCTCAGTGGGTTAAGTGTCTGACTCTTGATTTCCGCTCAGGTCATGATCTCACAGTTGTGAAACTGAGCCCCAAGTCAGGCTCCTCGCTGAGTGTGGACCCTGCTTGGGATTCTCTCTTCCTCCCCCCTCTGCCACTCCCCTGCTTGTGCTCTCATGCTCTCTCTCTCTCAAAAAAAAAAAAAAAAAAAAAAAAAAAAAAAAAAGATAAAACCCATACTAAAGATAGTATGCATTGGGGCCTAAAAAATCAAAAGGCCCATTTACAAACAATAAATTTAAATGCAAAAAATATGCAAACATTACAAAGAAGATCTTCTATTACAGACTCAGAAAGCCTCAGATTCATATAAACTAACAAGACTTGAATTAAGTGGATTCTGATGCTGCATTTCTCATTCTAAAGGCCTCTCTTCACAGAGTTGGCTGATGTATCAGGCTTTTTTGCGGTGGGGTAATAATTGACAGCAGGCTGACACACAGCCCAGGGAGAGCTCTGTCAGGAGGTCTCCTGGGCCTGGGGATCAGTGTGCTTAAAATATTAGGATTTGATAGAGTTAACACTTGCCCTTGAGCAGATGGTTTTGAACATTCTGTCAACACTGCCAGTGATTACTGCAAACAGATTCTTCATCCCAGAGGGATGGGAGTGAAGTGCTTTCTAGCTCCCGAGTCTCATATAAGAGGTGTAAAACGTATCATTTCCAGGGTCTTCTCTCAGCTGTGAGAAGTGCAAACGTTTCCCACACCACGCAGCCAGAGCCGCGACTTAATCAAGAACCGTTACTGGGCCTGGGGGGGAGACACAGACCTGGCTGAACTTAAACTTAACTTGAATCCTTCTATTCTGCCCCTGGAATACTTTGGCCTTATGGATTTCTTTTTATAAGCTACCAGAAGGAGAGATTAACTATAGTGAGGCCAATGGAAGAAGAGGGGTGGGAGAATGGGGAAGATCCTGTGGATACTTTGAAACTTTCAGAAGTTCGGTTTTCAAAGTAGAAATTAACATACCTACCAGTACTTCCTTTCAATCTAGGCAAATTCATTTTGGGGGAAATGTCTCTTCAAATGAAAAGCATTGTCTGCTCTTGCTGAGTGAGCTGGTTTACAGCACTGGGAAGTGAAATCATCAATGATGGGAAATCATAGAAAAGCAACTTGCAAGGTTCTCATTCTATGGTGGAACAAGCCAGTACAATCAGAAGAGGACACAGCAACTGCAGCATCATTCAGGAAGTACTTCCAAGAGCTTGCTCTCTGCCTAGAACCATAATGTCAGCAATGCCTCTGCTCCAAGTAAACGAAATGGCCTCTGCTCTAAGCAAGAGTGACTGCAGAGTTCAGAAGATGGGACCTGCACTCATAGAACCTTTGCTGTGGAAGAAACTGATATGAGAACTCTCGTCTACAGTGATTACAACTTCATTATTAGAAAATAAGGTGCAAAAGAAACACCTCAATCTCCACCCTCTGGAAAAAAGCTGCTTTAACTGCCTGGTCCTGTTGGTCAGCTGATCTCCCCTGGCTGCCTCTCACCCTTCCTTCAGGGAGAAATGCCTTGCAGGACAACTGAGACTGTCAAGACCAATAAGCAGAGAGAATTTTTTTAAAGAAAAGTAGAGGGAATTGTGTGAGAAACAAAGCTTAAACATCCACAGATCCAGACCCGGGCTTTCATGCTAAAGGTTTATAACCTCCCCCTTCATTATATCATCTTGCAGTGATGCTCTGAACACCTGCACTATTAAATTCTTTTCTTGGATTTTTTCTAATAAGAAAAAATTAACAAAGTAAAATTTGTTGACAGTGTTCACAGTCAACGCAGTGGGTGTTCCACCTATGTGCTGTCACATTTTTCATGTTCACTTCTGCAGGTGCTAAATACATGCTGACAACAACATATGTTACCAATCTTAAATGTGTGTTGTTTTTTTTTTTTTTTAACTCGTAATTAAGGAGTGCTCACAGCTTGGAAAAAAAAAAATACAGGTGAAAGCTGCTTCTGCCCAAAGATTTCTTCTTATTTACTTTTCCTCTACTATTTAGGTAGTTCTTGAATGCAGCCTATATAGAAAAAGTAAGCTCTTAAAATTATTATCTATGTAAATTATAGCCACAAAACAAATTTGTAACTTAATGTTAAAAACATATGGTCTCACCTCCTCCCCAAGAAAACCCCATGTACTCCTTCCTTTTTTTAAAAAAAAAATCTTGACTCTTAATTTCTCTTTCTCCATTTAATAACACATTTAGTCTTTCTGGGAAGTCACATGAACTTCTCCCAAAATATTTATTATACCATAGGCACCTCAAAGTTGAAGAAACATTCTCTAAGTGGAATATAATTCTTTGATCCTTTTGTTACTTTCTACCTTCTGCATAGTTAAATAATTAGCAAGAAATCATTACAATTTTATCCTTATGAATTTCAGAGATAATTTCTTTTTATTCACCATCAGGGGACATATATAACAGCTTCCACCTTCCTCCTCTAGGGAGCAATGATGGGAGATTGATGAATGTTTTCAAAACAAGTATTACACTATTCTCTGACAGCTGGCAAGAAAGAGGTTAGAAGTGCTTTCCAAACTCAGTTACTCTACCTGTGGCCCCCATCCTCCTTAATGCCAATCAGCCAAGCTCAGTCTACCCTCAGAGCCTCTGTTTTTTCCCACTCTATGCTCTTCACATAAACAAGGCGGGGACAAGATGGCTCTTCCTCAGAAGCCCTTTCTTGGAAACCCTCTCCAATGTTGCTTCACTGCAGAACCCAGACGCATGACCCTGCCTTGTGTGCTTTGAAGCAGTTGTCACTATCGTAAGTTACCTTAAAAAAAACAAAAAACAAAAAAAACAAACAAAAAACTTGGTTATTGTTTGTGTCTCTAAAATGTAAGCCCCATGAGATCAGGGACTATGCATTTGTCCTTTTTTCATCTAGCACAAAGCCTGGCACAGAGTAAATGCTTCCATAAATATTTTCTGAATCCTAAAATCCTCTAATTCTAAAGTGTTCATTTCCTTTCACTTTGATAAAAGTTTACCTCCTCTCAATTAATAAATTGCTGAACAAAGATACAGCTACCTAGGCTGTTTCCTCCTGGATAGGTCTGATTCAGTAGGACTCTGGTAAAGCCCAAAACTGACAGTGATAGCCCCTGAGATGGTTTGGATGATCAGGCAAATATAAGAAACATTCTTTTAGTGCCTTCCTACCCAGCTTGGTCCATGGACCAGCAGTGTCAGCACCACCAGAGAGCTTCTAGAAATGTAGACTCTCAGGCCCACTGTGGACCCATTGAATCAGAATCTGCATTAGCAAGACCCCATGGTGATCTCTGCCCTAGTGAACGGTTGAGAAGCACATTGCAGGCACATGTATTTCCAGACCAAATTTCCCCTGCCAATGAGATACAGGCACCAAAGGATCACCAGGACACTCTGGAAGGGATGTTCACATAGGCCTCATGGCAGGAATGGAAGCTCTCTCACTGAAATGACCAGCTTAGTTCATCACATCTCCCAAACGGAACATGTAAATTCCAGACTAGTAAGTCTCACAGTGTGGCTCCAGACCAGCAGCATCAGCATCACTTAGAAACTTGTTAGAAATACAAATTTCCTGGCCCCATCTCAGATCTGGTAACTAGAAATTAGAAAATGGGGGTGGGAGCAGGATCAGCCTTTTAACCAGCTCTTCACAGGAAATTCTCATTCATACCAAAGTTTGAGAACTACAGTTTTAGATCAGAAGTTCCTAGCCTTTGCTGTACATTAAAAGCAGCTGGAGGGGTGCCTAGGTGGCTCAGTCATTTAAATATCTGACTCTTGATATCAGTTCAGGTCATGATCTCATAGTTCCTGAGATTGTGCTCCGTATCGGGCTCTGTGCTGACAGTGTAGAGCCTGCTTCGGATTCTCTCTCCCTCTCTCTGCCCCTCCGTGCTCAGGCTGTCAGAAAGAAAGAAAGAAGAAAGAAAGAAAGAAAGAAAGAAAGAAAGAAAGAAAGAAAGAAAGAAAGAAAGAAAGAGAGAGAGAGGGAGGGAGGGAGGGAGGGAGGGAGGGAGGGAGGAAGGGAGGGAGGAAGGAAGAAAGGGAGAGAGAGAGAGAAAGAAAGGAAGGAAGGAAAGAAAGAAAGAAAGATCTTTAAAAAAAAAAAAAAGACAGTAGTTTTGAACTTTAGTATGCATGAGAATCTCACCTGGAGGACTTATTAAAACACAGATTGCCAGGCCCCACTCCTAGAGTTTCTGTATCAGCAGGTCTGGGGTGGGGCATAGAATCTCAGTCCTAACAAGTTACCAGATGATGCCATGTGGCTGGCCCTGAAGGAAAAGAAACTCATGAGTCATGGTTCTAATCCTTAGCCAGCCTTTAATAGCTGTGTTACCTCAAGAGAAGTTATTCACTTCTTTGCATCTCAATTGTGTCCTAATAACTTAACCATTCTTCAGGGTTGTTGTGAGGAATAAATGAGTTAGGCCCAAAAACATTAAAGTAACTTCCCCAAGGATGCACAATTCCCCTAATAATTGGGGAATTAGAATTGAAACCTAAAAAGACTGGGTTCCCCATCTATTAATGAGCTACCCATGGTCAAACCCAATGGCCTTTTTCTAGTTCTCAGTCTCCTTGGTCTCCCTAGGTCATTAATGGCACCTGATTACTCCCTGAAAGATTCTTCTCTCTGGGTTGACATGTCAGAGCATTATCCTATTCTTCTTCTTACCCATTTGACTATTTCTTATATCTCCAAACCAGTATTCTAAACGTTTACATCTCTCCTAAACCCCAGACCTTTTCTAATTGCCTGCTGGGTATCACTGCAATATGCAATATGCCTCCTTCTACCTCGTTCTTCTCCCATATTTATTTTTGTTAATGGCACCACTATCTCCCTAGGCACTCAGGTTCAAAACTTCTCAGGCATTTAGTTTGAAGCTTCTACTTACTGATTCTGCCTCTTTTCATAAAATATACGCCTTTTCTAGAAGGCCCTTAATATAATACCACTTCTCATTGGCAAAGTGACCAAGGAAAGTTACAGACAACACCCGTTTTCCCTCTTTTTCTCAGAATTACATGGAAAATGAGCCATAATTTTTCCTTAATTTAGAATTTAGACCTCGGAATGTCTTGTGGTCTATTTTTCCTGTTAAGGGGAACCATAGAATAATCTATCTTCTCACATATGAAGATGCTTATCTTACCAGAAAAACCCATTCAAAGACACTCACACAGACATCAACAGACATGTATTTGAGTTGATGTAAGTTCTGAATGCCCAGAGACACTACCTGACACTACCCAACAGCAGCTGGGAGACTTAAACTCATAATCCAATAGCACCATAATATAATGTATCATGCATATATGCACACTATTCTTTTTTTTTGCACATAATTCTTTATTTTTTTAAGTTTATTTATTTATTTTGAGAGAGAGAGAGCATGAGGAGGGAAGGCGCAGAAAAAGAGGGAGAGTGAGAACCCCAAGCAGGCTCTGCACTGTCAGCATGGAGCCAGATGTGGGGCTTAAACTCACAAACCGTGAGATCATGACCTGAGCTGAAACCAAGAGTTGGATGCCTAACTGACTGAGCCAACCCAGGTGTCTCTTTTGCATATTATTCTTTAAAACAATTGTTTCAAAATTGTTTGAAATTTTTGGAAGCATTTATTCAGAGGGTAGGTGAAATGCATAATCTTTAAGGTCCAAGAGCATCAAGATGTATGTTTAAATTGTGAGAATTTGAAAGGCAAACTGTTTTAATGATATGAGCTAAGTAAGTAAGTTATTTCTAAACTCTATAAGCCCAAAGTTAGGACCCAGGGTCTACCCTTCCCTTCCCTTAACTGATATTTAAAATCATGGAGCTTTTGGACAAGCTATTTATTACCTTTATTTGTGAATGTCTCTCATTTATTTAGCAATAATCATAATACATTGTCACAGACTGCAGTGAAGTCTTGAGAGAGACTGAGTTTTAAAAGCACCCTTGTGCTCAGCTTGATCCTCTGAAACTGGTAGCCAAAAAGCAGTTTGTATCACTTGTTCTGGGGCTGGTCGCAGATTCGAGGAGGCCAATAGTACAATTAAACTGACTCTGCTGACCTGCAGTATTCTACACGGAAGTGAGGATACAGACTATACACGAAGTATAATTCACCAATGGTATATAAATGGTTTTTAGGAGCCAAACTAAATCACTTGGAATTTTGCCAAACTCAAAAAGGAAAAAAAAAGCCATAACAATCTTCTTTCTGCTAAGAATAATTATGTGAAATGTTCCCAGTGGGGTTGCCACCTTATTAAGTACCCAATTGTGATCTACGGCTGCTAGGGACTGGCTAACAACATGATGAATGCCTTGTACAAGATCTATAGGAAGGACAAGCAAAGTTAAAGGGATATGTTATTGGGAAACATGAATGCAGCTGAAGTTCAGGGTCTCCTTATGAAATCATGTCTTTAATGTAATTATTGGACATTATTACACTTCTATAATATAAAAGAATGGCCATCACTATTTAATTCCATTTATTCTATGTATTTATGTCTACATGCTCTCCAAGGGGCAATATGGAGAAACAGTACAAATTTAATTATTTTAATATTATTTAAAGAATCAGTGTCAATCACCATGAACATCCTTTACAAGGCACAATTTGTTTTAAAAAATTTAATTCATGTTATTCTTCAAGAGTAGGCTAGTATCCTAGTCACTACAAAGGGTTAAAATACAGATGCTGTGAATGAAATGCATAATCCTTAAGGCCTTAGAGCATTAAGACATATCTGCTCCTTAGGGTCCATCTTTGTCCATAATCAATTTCTTCCCTTGGAGAACATTAATTGTCTCTAATGATAGCTTTCCATCAATACATCCTTGATCTTAAAAGGCCTGTACAGCTTTTTCCTTTATTCAATCAAATCATCTCTACAATTGCCCCCCTTTAGTAAGATAATACCTTTTAAGCCTTGTATTTTAATATAAAAAATAAGAGGTAGCTGCAAATTCTAATGGAAGTGCTAACATTTGAGAACCAGGATGATGGCTTCCATTATCCTAAATAATGTTTGAAGATTATAGAAAGCACTGTGTTTCAAAAGGTGGAAACTAATCCACCACTTTCAAATTATTCCTTGTATAAAAATCTGTTCTGACATTAGGAAATTTTTGTGCCCCAATGATGGCATTGTATATTTAAATATTTGAATATAAAAGATAATTTTGCAGCTCTGAAAAAAGGCAAATAATTGCTATTTATAAGGACAAAATGACAAAGAATGCTGGGAATTGACAACTTTAAACACCAAAGACTTTTATTTTGTTATTCCTGAGAAGCCATTCTCACACTCCTCAAATGACCACAATACAAACCAGTAGTTATTAAAATTATTTAATTTCTTCATGGCCATAAATAAATAAATAAATAAAAGAAAACAAATAAGTAAAATTAAAAGCCCCCAGTCTCTTTGCGACCCACTAAAACACTAACAGTGTCTTGAGTTTCCACCCATTTGCCTTCTTCAAACACGCTTTTGTAAAAGCATGGAAATTCTTTTTTTTTTTTTTTTGCCATTCTACTGATTTGTTTCCATTTATATAGAGAACTGCTCTTGCACTGCTTTATCTAGGTTACTCAGGACAAATCTGTGTTTCTGTCCATGGCCTAACAACAGCTTCTGCAGAGATTGCCTTAATATTTATAATAGGTAAGGAACCTTGAGAAGAGACACTGATAGGACAAAAGCCATCTATCCTACAGAATTCTTCTTTGGGTAATTTCTATATTCAGTTAGAACATAGCAAAATTTCCATGCTGCATGTAAAGTACCGTTCTTATCGCTGCAAGGTTAGGAAGCCCTTCTCGCCAGAGTCCTGGCTTACATGTGTGCTTTCTCTCTTAAAAATCTGCCAGCATTCTAGGAAATAGATGAAGAGACTCTGTGGAATGTAATTAACTGCAAAGCCCAGGTGATTAAAAAAACGATTAAAAGAAAATCACAGACACAACACAGAAAGGAACTTATTTGTTGGGGGGAAAAAAGGTGGGTGGGGGAGATAAACAGAAAAAATTACTAATTTGGGATTTCTATAGTAATATGTATAATTCTAGGTGCTAATTTTACCTTATGAATTAAAATACAAGCAACATTTCATAAATACATTGCTTGCAAAAGGAACAGGGAAGGAAATGTTAGAATTCTGTATGGGGAGAAAACATGTATATGTAGGTAGATAATATCACCCTAACAAATATCAAACCTAAAGAAAACACACACAAAAGTGAGACCAGTTAACAACCAAGATAAGAGATGAAAATTGCCACTAAAGCAGATCAACTTTATTCAATGCCCTGATAAGCACCTATTTGCTCTTCCCCATTATGCTTTCTTAGTATTTATAAATTATCATTTAATTATGCTGGCAAGTGGTAATTGTCAAATAAAGCTCAGATAGGCATAAGCCCTCAGGCTGCACATGACAGAAAAATATCTGTTAAAGCTGGGCTGATTCACACGCTTAGGAAATAATTTCCTTTCTTCTTTTTATCCTTGCCAACAAATTATATGAACTGGCACTTTGTGCTTTGTAGGCATTTTGAAGTCTATGCAGATTACAGAAAAGAAAAATTAGTTGTTTCAATATCTACCATTCCTAAATTATTCTGCTGATTTAAGACATCACGAACCACGAGAACAAAAGAGTGCAAAGATCAAGAAATTCAAACCTTTCTCTACTTATAGTTTATGCTCGGGGTCATTTTCAATTGAGGAAATCAAGATTTGGAGAATTATTTTACATATTGTATAATGGATTTTACATAAAGTAGGAATTGGAACATGACATTCATCCCATTAGGAGAGACACAGAAATCTTTTTCCTTAAGTCTCTTACTACTTAGGTTTAATTAGTACCCATCCATCCCACCTCTTTTGTATGAAGTGTTATAATTTTTTTTCCCCAGCTAGTTGCAGCACTCGGCTGTAGAGCATAAACACAAATAGATAATGTGTACATAACGATAAGTTGAACACCAAGAGGCAATTTAATTTACATCTAATATTTAGACAGAATGCTGCATTTTGGTTATATAGGGAGCCACATGTGAATTATTTTTTATTGGCAAGATTGAGCAGAGAAGACACAGGGAAATATCTATTCCCCCATCTTTTGCTTGAGAGAGAGAGAGGGAAAAGGAGAAGTACAGGAAGGGGTGGGGAGGAAAGGAAGTAAAACTGCAAAACAACAAAAAGTCTAAGCAAACTCAAGTTCCCTCTGTGCATGAATTCTTTTCCTGTTACTCCCCTTCTCCCTCTCTGCACTCCAGCGACCCTGGGCTACTCTGGGGGCCCTGAAGGTGGCATGTTGCCTCCTACCCCAGAGGGTTTGCTCACATTCTTCTCACTGCTTGGAAAACCCTTTTACAGCACCAACCCCACTCCCTTCTCCACCTCCAATGCTAACATAATTCAAACATCCTTTCTTTGGGAAAGCTTTCTCTGAATCCCTACTCCCGCCTCCAGACAAGATCATGTTATTATACCCTCACAGCCCTTAGTACAATTCAAGAAAAAGAATAATAACAAATATAAAGTGTTTACTGTGTGCCAGGCTACTATATATTCTAAGAAAAACCTCAGAGTAACCTGTGGAGGAAGATAATGAGGCCCGAAAACATTAAGTCACTTGTCCAAGATTCCATAGCTAGAAAGTGGTAGAACCAGGACTCAAATCCATGTCTGGGTCCAGAGCGAGTGCTCTTAGCCACCACTTCTTACTGCCATATTTATTTGCACAATCATCTAGCCACTGTTTGTCAACTCCCTCCACTGCTTATCTCCCACACACTAGTTGGTAAATTCCATGAGGCCAGCAATCATGTTTATTCTACCCACGCTGATCCACATTAGGTACTCAATAAATAATTATTGAATCAATGGCTGAACAATTAGCCCAAAATCAAGACATGGATTGGAAGCTGAAGGCTGCTGCATCTCTCAGTTATCTGAGCCGCCAACACAGCTCCTCCATATTTGGAGACCTGTCTAGGATCTTAGTCCAGTGAGGTACTTGGCCAGCAGACAGAACTTCATGTGTCTTTGCTTCGTGTGTCAGTAAGTAAGGAGCTTTTGCTTGTTTTTGTTTTTTAATGGATTTGCTTTTTAATGACCTCCAAGGCATTAAGTGAAATAAAGTCAGAGAAAGACAAATACTATATGATCTCTCTTATATGTGGAATCAATCAATCAAACCAAGCTCATTGTTACAAAGAACAGATTTGTGGTTGCCAGAAGTGGGGGATGGGTGAATTGTTTTTGTTTTTCTTTTAGTTTAAATAAATTGAATTTTTAAAAATGGTTTAATCCTTTCATTTTTAAAGGCTATGAGTAAAAACCAAAGTGTTATTGATACTCGAAAGCATTTAAGTTCTGTAAAAAACAATGCTATTTCCACAAATGTTTTCTTTTGAGACAGAGTAGGTATTGAGTTTAGTAGCATAAGTTATAATACTGACTCAAAAATACTCTGAATGCATAGTAATGTTGGTACATTTGGCATATTATGCTGCCAGAATACAGAGTGCACCCCAGGTACAATCTGTGTATTATTAATACTTATTCATAGTCAACAGAATGTTAACAATGTTCTGTCAAAATGCATAACTCATATTTGAATATGCAGTCTAGCCTTGAATAATTCAATTCTTTATACCTGAAAATGAACATTACTCATTTGAAAACTTAGCCATTTTTCTGTTTTTGCTTTGTTTGTGCATACTTTTAGAGCATTTTAGTCCATGATGTGGGCTATTCAGTAACTGATGCAAATTTTCTTTAAAAAAAAAAAAACAACTCTTTTTAGCAATCAAAATACAAAAACACATCCAGACTGGCACTTGGGAAACTGAACATAACCTCAATTCAGGCAGCCCTTTTTAAATAAGAGATGTTCCTACACAGACACACAGGCTATTAATTGAGAATTGCAAGGCTAAACTGTATTCGTATCTTGGAATTCATAAATGGTTTTCAGCTACTTATTTATTTCCATAGGCACTACTCTAACCCAGTCAAAAACTCTTTTAAAACGAAGTCACTATTTTCAAAGAATATTTTATATCTTCCGTATTACATTGTTTCTGCTACTTTAATCTATTCAGGATATTGTTGTAGAATTGAAGCACTTTCCATTATAATTAGAAACTTAGCTTTTAAAAAAAATAAAGCATTTACTTCTCATTTCCATAAAAACAAAACACAACAAAGTAAAAATCTCTTCCATTTTAATGTTGAAGGAACCAAGCATGAAAAACAAACTGCCTGCTCAAAAACAAAAATTAAGATACTGGCCAATGACAAGTCATTTTGCTTTAAAAAGCTGGTTCTATACAATCACAGATATTCATATGGTTTATCCAAAAAGGTAGTCCAATATAAAATCAGTAAGGCCATCAACACATAGTAAATTCTTTTTTATCTAAAACTGCAATATTTATAAAACACAAATAATATCTTTCTCTCTCCTCCTCCTCTTCCTCCTCCTCCTCCTCCTCCTCCTCCTCCTCCTCCACCTCCTCCTCCTTGTGTCCTGTGGTGAACAGATAATTTTTGGATGACCCCAAGGCCTATGACACTGGGAAGTATCTTCTGACTCTTCAGAAAAAGAATAGGTATGTTGAGAATAGTTTGAAGATTAAGCATAGTGATTATATTCCAGGACTCCACATTCTGGCCACCCATATGTGAATATATGCTAATTATTTTCCACTAGCCCAAGGGTTCTGAGAACTTGTAAATCAAATTCCTTGCTGTTTTGTAACAAACAGAAGGTTAGTGGATCCTTCCAAACCACCAAATAGGATATTGGAGAGAAAGTATAAACAAAAATTAAATTATAAAAAGAAATTATAAACAAAACTAATGTTTAAAAGGGGAGACAGAGAAATCCACAGACATTATAGTCTGCTTTTCTAACCAATGTTCTGTATATTGTTTGAAATGTTATCAGGCTCTAAAAATGATTTATGCAACTGCTACTCCTCAGCTAACTTCAAATCTTTTGGTACCTAGTAGAACCATCTATATACTAGGAACTAAATAAAGGTCTCTTGGCTGGTGGTTGAGTAAGAAAAACATTCCAGCACTAATAGAAATGTAATGTGAACCATGTATGTAAATGTGCTATAAGCCACATTAAAAAGGTAACAAGAGGGGCACCGGGGTGACTCAGTGGGTTAAGCATCTGACTTCAGCTCAGGTCATGCTCTCACTGTTCATGGGTTCAAGCCCTGCGTCGGGCTCTATGCTGACAGCTCAGAGCCTGGAGCCTGTTTCAGATTCTGTGTCTCCCTCTCCCTCTCTGCCCCTCCCCCGCTCATGCTCTGTCTCTCAAAAATAAATAAACATTAAAAAAAATTTTAAAAAGGGTAACAAGAAACAGGTAGAATTAATTTTGATAATATATTTCATTCAACCAGTGTATCCAAAGTATTATCATTTCTACTTGCACTGAATATAATAAATTATTGAGCTATTTGACATTATGTTATTTTTGTACTACATCTTCAAAATCTAAGGTGCATTTTACATGTATATCACACCTTAGTTTGGAGTGGCCACATTTCAAGTGCTCAAGAGCCATATATGGCTAGTAGTTACCATACAGACAGCACAGACAATCTATACCCTGTTAATTGAATGAGATTTGCTCAAGAGAAAAATCTTGTGTTCTAAGTTAATGATGTATTGTTATAGCTGATGATACTAAAATAATGTATTTTTCCAATATATAAAATAAATTCTTTTGGCAATAAATATGTGTGAGATAGCACTTGTACTTCCTTAACCCCATTAAAAAAAGGAAACATTCATAATTATGTATGTTGGTTGAATTACCTTTAGCATGCCTACACCATACTGATTAGAACTGCTTAACAGCATTATTTCTGAATTTTCCAATGAGTTTTGTACTGGAAATTAATATTTACACTGGAAATTAACATAGAAACTATGTCAGTTAAACTTTATAATTGGGGCTCTGAGGGCAAGTGGAAGTAGGAGTCTACAGCTGGTAGTGCCGACATTCTTCTCTCTTGTTTTGATTCCCCAAACATAAACTTTACAAAGTCTCCTGTGATATACCATTGCTGATCTCCTAATCACTCAGTTTTGAGATACTGTAATTATAGTTAATCACTCATTCTTCTTTCAGCCATACAATTTATCAATTACAAAATCTGGCCATTTCGCCTTCAAAATGGATCTCATCTTTATTTTCACCTCTGTGCTCTCATAGACTTCAACAGAGAATCTTCTTCATCTGACCCTTCTTGAACTATGGCCATCTATAGGTTCCTAGTCTTTAGTTATAACAGCATCCAGCTATTAGAGATGTCCTGCTGAAACACAGTTTGGAAAACATCACTCCCTGTTCACAGTCTCCTAATGTAAAGATCTTTAATACACATAGAATATAGTCCTAACTCCTCAGTGTGGCTATCAAAATCCTCTACAATTTGATTCAACCTGTGCATACATATTAAACTACTACCCATAACCTACTGCATCTTAAACTTAATATAATATATATTAAGCTATAATATCTATAATATCTATATTATCTATCTATATATAATATATATAATCTGTAATCTACTGACGTTTTCTGCTCTTCACACAGCCGATAGTCTTCCATTCTGGAATGTCTTTCCAGCCCTAGTTCTCACTTTAGTCTTCAAAATAAAACCTAAATCCCGTTTTGTGAAACTTTTCTAGATCCATCTATCCATCAACTCAGTAAGAATTTTATGAAAGTCTTTGCTGTGTACCAAATACTAGGTGACACCCTGCAGATTCTTAAAATATTTTTTTCTTGAAAATCTCCAAGTTGGTAAATGATGTTCACAAAAAAATGTGATAAATGCTATAATCAACATATACACAATGTGTTTTTGGAAGGCCAAGGGGAACAAAATTCTGCCTGTGTAGAGGAAGAACAGGGTTACACAGTAGATGAATAGAGAATCTTGTGAGCAGTGTCTTGAAGGATTGATATTAATTTGCCAGGTAGTGAAGTAAAGAATGTTCCTGGAAGATGAAACTGGCTATTCAAAGGACACAGAAGTACATGACTGGGGAATGGAAAAACATTTACTATTACTGAAGCAAGGGAGATATTCAAAATATTTAACAATCAGCAGGGCATGAATATTGACCAATCAGAATTAACAATCACCTTACCCGTCCACATCACCTGAATATAAGCCCAGATACAAAGTCAATGAATGTGCCTGGCACAGAAAGAGTAGTAGGAAAGATTAGGTCAGTAACAGATTAGCAGGGCTATGATAATGATTTGAACTTACTTCAGTACATAGGAGGGAACCATTGAAAGGTTTCAGATAAGTAAGTCATATTATCAGTTATATTTTAGAAAGATCAACCAGGCAACTATATAAAGAGTGGCTTTGAAGGGGAAAAAAAAAAATAAAAGGCTGAGACAAATAGTTGGAGGATTATAGTAGTCCAGGTAAGAGATGAAGCATAGCTGAACTGAAACCATGGCTGTGAGGATAAAGATAAAAGATCAAATTCAAGGCATATTTAGGAGATAAAAATTCACAGGATTTGATGAACAATTGAACACGAGAAAGAGAGTCTGACGGCGAGATAAATGATGCATTTGAGGTTTCTGGTTTGGAAAACTGATGCCTAGTGATGCCATCAAACCAAACAGAGAATATAAAAAGGAGAAAAGGTCCCATTTTGTATATGTAGTTTAAAATATCTGAGGAACACAGTTGGATATGTCCAGAAGACAGCTATAAATAGGAGACTAGAATCCAGGAGAGAGGAACACCTTGGAGTCACAGCTCATAATGTGGTAGTTAAAATAAAAAAAATAGACAAGTTTCCCTAGGAGAAGAAAAGTAAATGACTGAGGATAAAATCCTAGTGAAGATCATCATTTACAGAATGGGAAGCAAAAAACCAGTATTTTGCCTTATATCAAAACTACTTATAGACCACTCTCTTCTTCGTTAGATCCTGAGATCCTGCAGGGCAGAAATCACATCATAATTATCTTTGGGTTCCCTTAGTATTCACTAAGAGTGCTTAGTATCTAGTAAGTTTGCATGTATACACAAAAAATGTCTGCTGAGTTGAAATAAACTTCATTCTGGAACACTTGGGGATAATATATACTTCACAGGACATTTGATTAGACTACTCTCTATAACTGTATCCTTGTATAAAAAAATGGGCCCCTCAGTGCACCTTCCAAACTCACCCACAACCTTTTATTGCTTTTTCACTTAACTAATGGTTCGGTCCATTTTCTAATGGGCCACAAAGCCAGACATCTCATGAAGGCAGGAGTTGGTCATTCTAACAGTGTAACTGTAAGAGAAGTTCCTCCAGGATTGATATATGAAATGATTACTCCTCTCTAACTTCCATCTTTGTAGAGACTGATGTTATGAAAAAATTCAGACTTTTGCCACATTTTGATGTATCAACATGTACATGGCAAGTTATTTCACTCCCTTGAGTCTGTCTGCTTCTTTGTAAAACTGATGTGTAGTGAGACCTACATCTCAGGGTCAGTGATGAGAACTGAATGCAGTTCTGAGAGAAAGCACCAAACTCACTGTTCACTTAGTAGGGTCTTCATTTTCAGTAAGAATAGAACATTATTTTTTCCTTTGGATAAGTAACTATGAAACACAAAAAAAATTTTCTAGAAGATATTAATTATCTCAAAAGTGAATCTCATATTGAGAATCAATATTTACAATGGAATTCATAATAATATGGCAGAAAGTTTTTAAGCATGATAGAAAAAGGCATGGGTCCCTGTATAAATAATCTTACCAACTTCAGAAAATAATTGAAATGGTTCTCTTTTGAATGATTACTTGGACTGATCTGAGTACAACTGTGCTCTTTACCTCAGCAGAGGAGCAGGCTGGAACTAGAGAATATAAGGGCATGGGCAAATTTAAAACAAAATAATTGAATTCCAAACTTCTGCAAGTCAAGTGTTAGGTGCTGAGACATCAATGCAGAGAATCCTATGCCTTCACGTGAACCACTGACAATATCCTGGGACCCACTCCCTGGAGAGACACCATGACTATTATATACTTTAGGGTTTTTTTGGACAGGATTTGTGGTGGTATCCTTATTTTTCCAAACACCGATATAAAAGTCAACTTCCCTTTCCGGCTACTAGAAGGAAAAGCTGTAAGGAATAGTAAGTAGTAAAGCATATAAATAGTCCAGGATCATCAAAACTCAGGGACATTTTGGTAACCTCTAGGGTATCTTGGTCACATATAATCATTTTAGTATGAGAGGTCAAAACCTTTGAAAGTTAAAAAAAGAAGAAGAAAGTTAAAACCAAGGTAATAGCAACCCGGTATATGTGAGTAGCTCAGAAAGAAGAAAGAAAGTACTAGATGGAGGGCAGCAAAGAGAGGGAAGGATGTTATAGTGTACTAACAGTCTTTTTTTTAAAGCTTATTATGAAATGTTTCTGATATCAATTAGGCAACAAAATTAAAACGATACAACACTACCAATTTATTTATCCCCAGTCTAGGAAATAAAATGTTACCACTAAATGTGAAGGACCCTATAAATCCCTCCCCAATTTCACTATCTATCCTAACCCTCCAAATAAAGGTCAGAATTGTCCTGAATTTGTTATTTACATATTTAGTAACAGCATATATTTCTTTATCAGGGAGAAGATATTTCAAAATATCTTCTTCGGAATTTGCATACCTGACCCCAAAATGTCTGAAGTCACAGAAGGGTTTCTAAAGCTTCTCTAGTCACTGTATTCATTAAACTAAACAGAGAAGTTAGGCAACTAATCTAAGGCCACAGATCACTACTGCTAAATAGAACCAGGATCATAATGGACTGATAAAGATTAAGAGACAGAAGGCCTTAGTTTGAGCCCCAACTTTACTACTTACTAGAGCTGGATGATCTTAGTTCTATCATTTAAATTCTCAGCTAGAGTTTCTTCATCCATAAGATGGATTAATGCCTCCCTGCCTTGTCTCCAGGATTCATATGAGGAGAAAATGAGGTAATCTATGTGCAAAGCTATAACCTATTCTACAAATGTTGTTTATTGTCATCATTAGGAAGCAGCACTCTTGCCATTAAGCCTGAGATGATAGCTGCAACAAGGTTGGGGCATAAACCCCATATGAATCTAAGACTCACATAAACCATCTCACAATAATTGCTATTATTCATTGCATCCTTAACATATAATGATCCAAATCATCTTTCTAAAAACCCTATGGTTAGACATAATCCTCATTTTCCAAATCAGAAAAAATCATTGCCATACCGGTTAAACAGGTTGTCTAAAGTCACACCGTGAAGAAGGAAAAACCTGAGATTTAAAGCTTATGCTCTTAACCACTGGGCAATATGGACTCCCCACATTTGGTCAAGGCTGACTGGCATGGCTTGATTTTCCCTATCCAATCTCTTTTGGGTGCCATAACACTAGCCTTCTCCCAAAAGCAAGAACCAGACCATGTCGCCCGACTTTCAATCCAGTACACTAGATTTACAAAAAAGATTTTTAAAATTATATCTTTACTGTGTCATCAGTGTTCTTACACATTAGGTAACCCTATCAAATTAGAGAAATAAACATGTTTTTTCAATGTTTTATATGAACGAGAAGATGTTTAGAAAATATCTAGATAACCTCCAGCTGTTTCCATGTATGGAGTAGCTGAATATGCCTTCTAGTTTTTGATTTTGGGTTGTTGTGGTTGCTGCTGTTGGTATTGTCCCAGACTCAGCTTTCAAATATTACCATTTTGCAAAAGTGGAAACTGAGCCTCAAGAAGCCAAATGACTTTCCCAAAATTCCACAGCTGGTTGCAAAGCTGAGGCTGGAATAATATCCTTCTCCTGCCCAGGTCAGTGTCTCTGACAATATCATACTGCCTCCTGAGGAAATATAATGATCAGTTTTCATATTTCAAGTACAATGTAGAATTTAAATTTGGTATTTGTTAACACCAAGGCACCATAGCAGTGAGTCAGTCTTGAAGTAAAACCTGTGAGCTTTTGCCTCTTAAATAACAGAAGCATTTACAAAAATGATTCATTCTCTGCTGGGGCTTAAAGGTAGAACCCAAAGGTTCAGTTTTGAAATTTTCCAAAAACCAACAAAGAGCAATTCCAAAAGGGAAGCTACAAATTTGAGGCTTACAGAAAAATCTTTTAGAAAGAAGTCTCTAAAAGATGAACTCGAAGGCAATTAAGCTATTTTCTTATTTACTAATAAAACAAATTCATCTTAAAAAAAACAGTAAATATCTGAACTGAATTTAACATACAGAGGGAGGAAAAGGAGACATAGGTAAACATGATCTTCCTTGTTCTGGTTTCGTCTTCTTTTCATTGCCCTTTCTATTTTCTTATTCCCCTTGCTGACTAGAGTCCTGAGAAGAATTATCCTTCGATAAGAATAATCAGTCTTCAGCAAGTGGTTCTTCTAAATACATTCAAAGTCTAAGGAATCTTAGTTCCATTCCACCAACAGTAAAGAAAAAGACATACACAAAAACTGATCATTACTATAAAAGAGGATACATGTGAAGATATATTTAGGATGCTACAAAACCACAGAGGAAGGAGACCTGTCCCTGCCTCTAGGCTTTTCATTCATGAGGCCTAAACTGAGTCTTGAAGGATGGATAAGCATCAGCCAGCAGAGATAGTAAGATGGCATTGCAGGCCAAAGAAACACCCACTGTGTGCAGGGAATGACTGGCAGGTTGGTGTTACTAAGGAACCAAGCACAAGATGAGTAATTCCCCAAGGTGAGGCTTAAAGGGGTAGGAGAGTGGTCTTAGGAATCCCTGAGAACACGCTGAACCTTTAGTAGGTCATCAACACATGAGGATATATTGAGGGGTATGTAGGAAGAATTTCATCCCTTATATAGGTCCTGACATTGTGGATTACTTGCATTTTATTTTTTTATCAGTCCATCAAATTTTTTTTTTTTTACTTTTATTATTATTATTTTTAATTCCACTGTAGTTAATATAACATGTTGTATTATTTCAGGTGTACGATATGGTTGTTCAATAACTCCACATATTACTCAGTGCTCATCAAGATAAGGAATTATTTATAATTTAAAACTAAAAGCCAATTCAAATTTTACCCTATAGTAAAGTCATTCTAAGGCATTTGTATTCTAATCTGCTTCCTTCAGTGTGAGAAAAAAAAAAAAATGTGCTTGGGTCAGAGAGATGGGGAAGTTACAGCTAGACTTCCATTTCTTTTGAGTATGGTGGATCACAGTTTGGGCACTCTCTGCTCTTAATTACCTTTTCTGAACAAATCTTCCAGAGCAAGAGTAAACTGTGATTGCAGTCTCAATAATAATCTTATAATAATCCTGGCTTGGGACCTTAAGCTTTCTAAGAGTAAATGGGATGGGGGGGAGTGCGGGGGAGGGAGGCAGCTGCCTCTATGGGCAGTCTGCCACAACTTAGCAATGCCAATATCCAGGAACTGAAATATTTCAATTGAAACAATCCCATTAGGTTGCATAATAAATTGCCTTCTAATGTCCAAAACACAGGCTCAGTCGTTAATAGTAAATAATGTTAACTGAAAGTGAATGTCATTCATCCATCATTTATTGAACAACTACAACATGCAATTCTGTGAAAGTTTCCATTAGGATGAAAAAACACAGAGGTCTTACAGTCTAGAAGTTTAACATCTGTCCTGGGCCTAAGATAAACCCACAAGCAGTGCTACCTCATGGTAGACTATAACAATGACAGAAGTTCCAGCAAATTCCTATGAAGATTCAGAGGCAGGAGAGATTAAATTTAGAAAAATTTTTCAATATATATAGGAATAATGGATATGATCAAGAACAGAGAAACAAAAAATCAAGAATCACAATATTCTCTCTGATTAGACTGTCCACTCCATTCCAAGAAAATTTCAGATTAGAAAGTCAGACTTTACTACATACCCCAGAATGTGTACAAAATTTTAAGTTTGTCAAAAGAAATAGAACATAAATGTCCAAAGACTAAATCCCTTCAGCTCTTATTTGAAACTAGGGATGGCAAACAGGAGTATCTCAGCAGAGCTCAACTACTGCGAGGACCCAGGGAGCAACAGAGAGGATCGCTAAGGTAACCAGACAGCAGAATGTAATTACCCAAATTGGAACTCAGCCAGGCTGTGCAGGCAATACCCACACTCTTTAGAAAATGTCATAGACTCTTTTAATAACCATGGCAATTTTATTCCATAAACATGTATTAGTAGGACATATCAGAATGAGAATAAAATATTCTTGTTTTCTATACCTATGAATGGATACACAGAGCAAAGAAGGCAGGCTATAAATCTCAGAAACACGATTATGAACTTACTTAGCTACAATATTCACTCTTGTTTCTACATGTAATTTTTTAAAATGTAGGGAGAGAGGCATAGTGCTGTGTGTGCAACAGAATTCAAATGAGGTACCCTATACAAGCAGGGAAGAATAACATTTCAATTCTTTACACTGCTAGTTTAATGTAAACATGTAAGTACAATATTTATATTGGAAAGCCTAATGGCATATCATGGGATGTGTTATCATAGCCTCTGGGCAAAAAATTTAAATAATTAAAAATTTAAAAGAAATTATAAACCCTACATTTCTAATGTTTTACTTCAAAATTTTAATTTGTAATATATTAAAGTATAGATGTTTGTTCATGGAACTAAATTTTTTATTGCCCCAACTGCCCACAGTAAATGATTTAGTTTTGGATTAAATGAATCCAACAAATATTTAATGAGTATCTACTATGTGCCCAGAACAGACCCTTGTTCTCACAGAACTTGTAGGCTGTCAAACACATGAAAGGAAAATTAGTGGATTTCCAAGAAGATACACGTGTAAGGTCATGTGATGCCTGGAGGGCAGAGAAAAATTACCAAAGCTACCAAGACCCAATGTTGGCCCCACTGGTATTTAACAAGCAACATTTTAGGTAGATTATATTCATAATATTTAATGAAAATTTACTTGGCACTAAGCACTGCATTAATGTTCATTTTTTTCTCATATTTTAATGGAACGATACTTCATTCAGTATGAATTGGGAAGGAGGCCTGAGTCTCATTCCAGACCAGAGTACTGGCTCAGTGCAGCTAGCTCGGGGATCACATCTCAGGGCCACCAGTTACTAGCTTCTGCTCACTTGGACAAGACACTTAACTGTAATGTAAGTGTCAGATTCATTATCTGGACGATGGGGATAATTATATCTCTCCTTCAGGGCTGGTAGGGTTAAATAGGATCATGTTTATAAAGGGACTAACACAGTACCTGGAAGACAGTAAGTACACAGCACAAAATTGCAGTTGGTTATGATCTCATAAATAAAACCTTTTTCTAATGGCATAACATTAAAACACCTATTTTTTATGTTTATTTATCTATTTTGAGAGAATCCCAAGGAGGCTCTGTGTTATCAGCGTAGAGACCAACGTGGGACTCTATCTCATGAACGATGAGATCACAGCCTGAGCTGAAATCAAGAGTCAAACACTTAACAGACTGAGCCATCCAGGAACCCCATGTTAAAACACCTATTGTCACAAATCCCCCTTGAGCTACAAATGCCCTGTTTATACAGCTGGCCTGAGTAAATAGCTGGTTCTGGCCCCTCTTCCTCACTGCCTACTGGTCCCTTGCCCACTCCAGGTAGTTGTCAAGCTAATACTATCACCCAGAGTCATAGTAATGGGGAGCTGTCAGGTCCCAAGTCTCTGCTTCACTCCCTCCTTTCTCTACCTGAAGGCCAGGAGGTGATAGACTGGATAATTTTCCCCTGTATCCCAAACTTAAAATCATTACAAATTCTATCCTGGCAAACTTTTTGCATATATATACTTGTGTCTCTTTAACTCCCCTCTCACTTTCCATCACAGTTAATCCTTGCTCATTTCCTTGGAAACATTTTTCTCCCTTACTCTCTCAAGCCCTCCCCTAATGCACCATTGTGAGCCCAAGAACAATACTAATTCTTATCAATAAGCATTAGAGCATGGTTAACTATGCATTTGTATCAAGGAAAGGAAAACCATTCCTATCATTAGGCTTGACATCATTAAGACCTTCATCCTTTCAAGATCCTTCAAGTGCCCAGAAGTCTTCATTCTCCCCCTCATCTTTCTCTAATTAAACCTTTTCTTTAGACACCAGTGACCAAGATAAATATGAAACTAGCTCTAATTGCACTTTATTCGATTCTACTTTTGTTTATTAGAAAAGAATTCAGTGTAAGCCTTACACTATATGGGCAATATTAGCTCTAATAAGCACTGGCTTTTACTGGTATATTCATAACCATGTTTTTATAGGGAAAAAAAATATGCTCTGAATTCTAAACCAATTTACGAGCAAATGTAAGAAACCAAACTTTTGAAAAGTTGGGGAATATTATTTCAAGAACATTGCATGATACTAGAAAACATAAAGAGATGCTGATTTAGAACTCCCACTGGTGAACTGCATACTCATGCTGAATTGGGAATTTGCTTTAGACTCTTCATGTAGGATGAATTACAGCATTTTGTCCTGATACTCCAGTCAGTCTCACTCACAAGCAGCTTAGATTATGCAAACCTAATGTGATCTGTGGCAGTAAGTGCAAGACTGTAAAATACCCCCGCCTTGGAAAAAGGATTGAGAATGACAATTTAGAACCATTCCTGCAAGACTGCCACCTCCTAGCATATACAAGAAGATGAGCCCCTTTTTTGTCCTTTTGCACAGCAGCTGATTTCTGTCATTCATCACCCAACTCTAGGTTTCAAGGTGACAGGTCATATGTGCTTCAATACTTATGTAAATAAACAATATTGGGCTGGAAAGCCAATCTAACCAATGACCTTTTACAAACAATAGGCCTTTCTATTGGAAGAGTCTGCCAGAATTCTAAGTACCAATGAGGTAATCGAATATGCATTTGGGTTGTTAACACCAGTAGGTCCTGTGAGAAAAGCAGTTCCGCAGAGTCTATCACCAAAAAATGGCCAATGATAGATAGTCTGTATTTACAGTATTTACATTTACCCATAGTTGTTTTCATTTTAAAATCTTGCCAGATACTGACACATAGATCATTTAGAGTAAATTATGTTTTCACGTGAAGCATTATTTTTCTAGACTGTAAGTAAAACAAACAGCGTTTTCTTCTCTACTTCCTAGTTAGACAGTTGTCTGATCTTTTTTTTTTTTTTTTTTTAAGGCATCCACCATTTGTTTCTTAAAGATTCCCATACCGGGGCGCCTGTGTGGCTCAGTCAGTTAAGCCTCCGACTTCGGCTCAGGTCATGATCACAGGGTCTGTGAGTTTGAGCCCCGCGTCGGCTCTGTGCTGACCGCCTGGAGCCTGTTTCGGATTCTGCGTCTCCCTCTCTCTCTGACCCTCCCCCATTCATGCTCTGTCTCTCTCTATCTCAAAAATAAATAAACGTTAAAAAAAATTAAAAACAATTAAAAAAAAAGAATGCCATACATTGTTTATTATGAAAGGCAGTAAACATACAGTTTTGTCCTTTGGGGATTTTGTTCTTTTTACTTTATTTCTTTTTAAACTTAGTCATAACTAAGTTTTGTGTTTTCTTCCATTCAAAACCTCTACATACTTTAGGTTCAAATTTGACAATACAAAATATGGATCCTTCAGAGCAGATTCCGTATGATTAGCACAGGAGGCATAAAGAATAGAAATCTGACATTAATTTCATTTGCAAATGATACAATCTTGGAATCAGGCAAAATAACAATGGACCCCAAATATGAATGCTTACATATAGCTCTTTTAGAAGCTATTTCATTTTAGGCATTTCCACTGATTTCCTTTTAAACATAGCAATAACAGTTTCTTCACAATGACACTACTGTAAAATGCATCCTTAACTGATAATGGTTACATGATACCACCTTAAAAATGGCGGGTGATAGTGCTCCTGGGTGGTTCAGTGGATTAAGCGCCAACTTTGCCTCAGGTCATGATCTCATGGCTCATGAGTTCCAGCCCAGCATCCACATAGGGCTCTGTGCTGACAGCTCAAAGCCTGGAGTCTGCTTCAGATTCTGTGTCTCCCTCTCTCTCTGCCCCTCCCCCACTCATGCTCTGTCCATCTCTCTCTCAAAAAAAAAAATAAATAAATATTTTAAAAACTAAAAAAACAAAACAAAACATGTTGGTGAGCTAGCTCTGCTCAGGTCCAAGGGAGCCAAGATAATTTTGCAACAAATAGTGATATTAACAGATGTAGAATTCTTCAGAGGTTTCAAACTGTGCTTTAAAAATTATGTATGTTGCTTCTTTTCAGGCTTTTATGAAATGATTTCAGTTTTTTTTCTTCTGGACCTTAGAAGATGCTCAAAGTTTGAAGGGCTCAGTGTGAAAGAGTGGGGAAGTAGTGATGGAATAGGTTTGGGTCACATAAAGTTTAGAAACTGTTAAAGTTTTTTCAAGAACAATGGTAACTGTATTACAAGATGCAACGAGTGTTTACACTGATAATATTATACAGCTGAAAAATCAAATTTAGAAGCTCTGTTCCCAACAAAGCTATGGACTTGGTTACCTCCAAAAAACAGTCCTATACTTAGTGATGATTTACGTGATTTAAATCACAGTGAATAAATCACAGTCCTATACTTACTGATGATTTATGAGATTTATCGATATTTGACTCTCATGGATAATAATCTTAAACCACAGAATTGTGGTTTTCTAAATCTCTGAAGCATCTGAACTCTTTCTCTTTTTCCCTTAAACTCCTCAGAATCTTAACATATTTGTTTGCTTTGGCTGTCACAACAAAGTGCAGAACAGGTGGCTTAAACAACAGAAATTTATTTTAATTCTGGAGGTTAGAAGTCCAAGATTAAGGTGTTAGCAGGGTGGGTTTCATCTGAAGCCTCTCTCCTTGGCTTGAAAGATGGCCATCTTCTCCTGTGTCTTCAGATGGTCTTCCCTCTGTGCATGGCTGTGTACAAATTTCCTCTTTAAAATTTTTTTTTTTTAACGTTTATTTATTTTTGGGACAGAGAGAGACAGAGCATGAACGGGGGAGGGGAAGAGAGAGGGAGACACAGAATCGGAAGCAGGCTCCAGGCTCTGAGCCATCAGCCCAGAGCCCGACGCGGGGCTCGAACTCACGAACCGCGAGATCGTGACCTGAGCCGAAGTCGGACGCTCAACCGACTGAGCCACCCAGGCGCCCCCAAATTTCCTCTTATAAGAATACCAGTCAGATTGGATTGAGGCCACCCCAATGACCTCATTTTCACTTAATTACCTCTTTAAAGACTCTATCTCAAAATACATTAATATTCCAGGGCACTGGAGGTTAGGACTCCAACATATGAATTTCGGGGTGGGGAGACACAATTCAATCCATGACATTTAATATGTAAGACAGATAAAAAGAGCCTTCTAAGGTTAAAGGGCTGGAGTCTCATAGGTCTGTCCTTCCATCTTTCTTCCCTTTCCATCTTCACCACCCCCATACCCCACCAAACTACCTCTCAGGCACCTTCTGGAAATACTAGGATGCCTAGGGAAACTATTGAACAGTCCATTTGTTTCCCAAATATTAGTGGATATTTACCATGTACAGGATTTTGTGTCACATGGGTTTGAAGAGTTGCAAAAGTAAATAAAGTAAGCCTTGCATTCAAGTAGCTTATAGCAAACCACATCATCATATAGTAATTGAATGACAGCTAAGAATTGGATCTACCTTCACATTCATGAGAGAGGTAGCAGAGGGATGTAGAAGGAACTCTGGAAGGTCCAGGCTTGAAGTGAGAAGACCCAGACATGAACATAGCTTGTTTGCTTGCTTGCTTGCTTGATTGATTTATTTATTTTATTTTATTTTATTTTTTTACCTGCCTAGCAGGGGAATGCAAAGCTCAAATATACAATGAAGATTGAGGAGCATTGTACAACGATAAGCTCTACAGAAGCATAAGTTATTATTATATTAAAAATCACTAAACCAGCTTTCAAAATGTAGCATTGTTTCCACTTTCTCATTCACCACCTGCACATTCCACTGGCTAATTGCCATACTATCTGAGGTCACCTTACTTAATCAAATTTAAGTGTTCAGCCTCTATTTAAATGAAGGCTCTGTAGCCTTAACCAAATGCGATAGGTTATTACTCTGATAATTTGGGGGCTAAATTAATCAAGCCTGAGTTGGATTTTCTTTTTCCAAAATAATCCCTTTCCTTTTTCTTTAGCCATTTTGAAGTTCTAAGTTATCAAATATTTACTTTTTGCATACTGAAGTACATTCTTCCTTTCAATCCACTCCACAATTCCCAACTGCCCCTCTCTGGCCCTTATACCTGATTGCTCACTTCCTATACAGTCTGGTCCCCCTGAGTCACTCTCCTAAAATTTACCATAATCAAAACCAAATTACCTAAAACTCTCTTTGAAGGAGTCATGTCCTTAACACATGCTTCCAATGCTTAGAGATTCTGGGTTCCACAGGAAGTCAGGCTTGCATGTTTATTCTCTGGGAACACCCTATATCCTCTCTTGGGCCACCCACAGAAACATGTATTACCCTACCACCATTACTTGCTCCTTTTCCTGCTTAGCGCAATTTCTAACCAAAGACAGAGGACTCTTCTTTTCTCTGCTTCCCAATGACTACCTTTCTTCCCTTTTGATGCACTATAATATTGCTGGAAAAATGTCATCCTCTTTTCAGTAGGCAAGGACGAAATGAGGGACTAGGCCAGGCACTGTGTGGGGAATGCATTCGAGTCAGACACACCCTCTGCTGTCTGGAGCTCACAGTCATGATAAGCTTGTAAACAGTAAGGACAATGGGAGGAAGGCTGGAAGGAGAGCTTTGCAGAGGTGGAAGTACAAGTGAAGATGAGATTCTTTTTCACTGGAGAATTGGGAACTGGCTCGGGGAAGCAGAGACATTAAAACTGGATCTTGAAGGATTTGAAGAGAAGGGCATTCCAAGTAAAGGAAGAACAAGAACAAAAACCCAGGCTAGTATAAGACTTGGCCTATTTGGTGTTCCAATCTGTACGGCAGGAAGGAGTCGGCCAAAATTGAATATGGCATAATGAGGCCAGGAAGAAGTCAGAGCATGAAGAATTTTGAATGCCAGATAGGCTCCAGTGGGTTACATGCCTGCCATTAGTGGTTCAGCCAGCCAGCAATCCCAGCAATGTTGCCACATTTCCCTGTTGCACTCAGGAAAAAAACAATGCAAAAGGAGTCTCTTTTACTGCCTTCTCTTAGGAGGGGTGCTATAAGTGAGCAACCCATCATTCCCTTGAGGGGGAAAAACAATGTGTTTATGTACTCTTGGCTCATCTGAATACCAAAATAAAGTGTAAGCTAAATACCCCTATGGGGTTAAAATTCAATTTCATCTTATATTAGCTACAAAATAACGAGTTGAAACTATTTGGAATAGTTTCTCAAGAGAAAGTACCACACAGGATTCATCCCAGGTCCTTGGTTTTCTTTCTGTTTATAATCTTCATTAAGTGATAGAGATTATATCCATATCCTCTTCAAGCCTCAGCTGTGACCTCAGGGCTGATGACCCCCCCTTGCCATCTCCAATGCAGGCTTCACTTTCACACCTACTGCAAATCCCCAGTGGTTTATACTCCATTTCTGTTTGACTCTCACATAACCATTCGTGGGGCCCAAACCCAACATCTTTTTTCTCCAAATCACATTCCTTTCCATTTTCCTTTTCTTCTTCAATGTTTCAACATTCTTCCAGAGCCACTAGCTGTTTAAAAATCATTTTTTGATTCCTCTCAACTCTGCTACCTTATCAGACTAAAAATCCAATCGATTTTCATCTAAACCTCTTTTGTCCCTATTTTCACAGTCTTTGAGTCTGGATCTCTGGGACAGTTTTCTCATTGGCTTCCCTGATCTAATCCAACCTGCATATAACTGCCAAACTAATCTCCTTTAATATATCACTTTCATCATGCTGATTCCCTGCTCAATAATCTTAGATAGTTCCCTATGTCAGATGCAACCAAAATAGAGCAAAGGCCTGCTAGAAAATTTTATGAATACTCTCTTCTCTGAGCAGAGCTAGGATTACAACCTAGTCCTTTGAGTCCTGGTCCTACACTTTGCCTTAATAGAAATTTGTGGCTCCCATGCTTGATTTTAAGAGTCTCCATAATCTTCCTTTGCTTCATTTAACCAATCTTCTTTTTTCTAACTCCCCAACAGAGCCCTCCCTATGGCCAGCCTTGGCTCCTCATTGCCTTCCTATATGCCTACCTTATTCCTGCTTTGCTATGGCTTTCTCTAGGCATACTCTAGCTTTCCCCAACCTCTGAGGCACACCTTAAACCCCATCAGTGTGGTTCTGATTTCCCTGGCAATTCCAGCCATCTTCGGTTAGATTTCTACAGTATTTATTCTCCAGCAGAGTGGCTCACAGCCTGAACACAAGGAGTAGAGGTAGGGAAGTGGGAAAATTCATGGGCTATGGATCCCTATGAGTACCAAAGCATACACTAAATTATATGCAATTCACATGTATTTGCTACTGTTTTCCAAAAACAAATAGATGCTATTGTCATTAATAAAACACACATTAAGTAGTTCATATCTGTTCTTCATCATTACATATTTCCCTAATTACAAATGCTAACCATAGATCAACCACCAGATAAAGTTTGTGAAATATATGACATTAACAGAAATCTTTAATCTCAATAAAGACAGAAACCACGTGTCTAAACACACAAATGTGAATCTTGCTGATTCACATTTGTGCATGTTCTTTAATCTTGTGAGCCCCCATGAGGTCTTAAAGGGTTTCTTATAAGATACAGCAAAACTAGGCCATCCTTCTGCATCTTACAGCACCTCGCTCAGTACTGAATACATGGTGGGTATTCAACAAATACTTGTTTCAAGCTCCCTCAGTCGGTGAAATATAACGGTATACATTAGAAAAATTTAGGCTTATTCACTAAAGGATAGGCTAGGAAAGAGCATGATTCTACAGCTTATTAAGTTGCCCAGAATGGTGGAGCTTTCCATCACTTTTTCCATCCATGGTCACCTTGCAGGAATTTTAGTGAAAGTTCTGATTGCCACTCGATGGAACTGGGGGTCAGAACTATGGTTTAACACCAACTGATATACAAAAATTCAAATCTCCTGCTTCTATTTATAAAGCAGAAATCAGAGACCAGCCTTGAGGGAAATAATTTCAATTCTTCTTTCTCACACAGGATCAGGATCAAGGGGTGATTGAACTCCTTCAACATATTGCTGGCTTTCAAATTTAGTTAAGTAACAAGTTCAAATTAAGACCTAGATAACATCAGATAGCCACATAGTTGTTACCTATCTTTGGATAGAGAATGGGGGGAGAATCCTAGTGACTAGCATAGGCAGGAAAAGTTCTTAAGGTAGAATATGGTTCATTATAGGGCATCATTATGAATAAAACTTTTAAGAAGTAGATTTCCCAAGTAATTGAAATTTACTTATTTACAGTTTCAAATATTTTATATTAAGAATTTTTAGATCAATGTTTCCATTTTTTGAGGTTTATTTATTTATTTTGAGAGAGAGAGAGAGAGAGAGAGAGAGAGAGAGCATGTGTGCTAGTGGGGGAAGGACAGGGAGAAAGGGAGAGAGAATCCGCCTGTAGTACAGAGCCCTACAGGAGGCTCTATCTCCCTAACTGTGAGAACATGACCTAAACTGAAATCAAGAGTTGGACATTTAACCGACTGAGCCACCCAGGCACCCCTATATCAATGTTTCTAAACTGCATTACATGCTTTCTGATTTACATTAAACAAATGATACTGAAAATAACTCTTCCTTATGCTCCTGACATTGAATATCAATAATTATTTTATACAACTCTGGTATATAACAGGGCTTTTTACTCCTTCACTGAATGGCCCCAGACTACTATCCACTTTGAGTCTTATGGGATTTAAAAAATTTTTATCCTGAAATAATTTTAGACTTAATTAAAAGTTGAAAAATAGCAAAAAAAAAAAAAAAAAAAAAATGGGGCGCCTGGGTGGCGCAGTCGGTTAAGTGTCCGACTTCAGCCAGGTCACTATCTCGCGGTCCGTGAGTTCGAGCCCCGCGTCGGGCTCTGGGCTGATGGCTCGGAGCCTGGAGCCTGTTTCTGATTCTGTGTCTCCCTCTCTCTCTGCCCCTCCCCCGTTCATGCTCTGTCTCTCTCTGTCCCAAAAATAAATAAAAAACGTTGAAAAAAAAATAAAAGTTGAAAAATAGCATAGAATGTCTACATATACCCTTCACTCAACTTCCCCAATGCTATTATCTTAAATAACCACAGTGCAATCAACAAAACCAAGAAATCACCATTGGTACAATAGATACTATTAAGTAAACTGCAGATCTTTTTCAAATCTCACCAATTTTTCCAATAGTGTTCTCTCTGTTCCAAGATCCAGTCCAGAATCCCACATTGAGATTAATCTCTTTGTCTCCTTAGTCACCTACAATCTGTGACAGATCCTCAGTCTATCCTGGTCTGCCACAGTCCTGTCACTTTTGATGAGTAACAGTCATTTTATAGGATGTCTTTCAATTTGCCTGACTTTTCCAATGATTTTATTAAAGTTATACATTTTCGGCAAAAATACCACAATAAGTAAGCAAGATTTTTTTTCTGTCTTTAGTACTCAATATTTAAGGGTTTGTGATGCAATGTCTTATTCCTGGTGATGTCAACCTTGGTTTCTTGGTGAAGGTAGCATCTGCTGGGAAATCTCAAGTTAATGTTTTTCCCTTGGTAATTAGTCAATATTTTTCTGATTTGTTAATACAATTTTTCCAGCTCTTTCTTCCGAGTGAGATATGAGATGTCACCCCATGTGCTCACCACTAGCAACTTGCTTTTTCTAACCTGCTGTAGGCTTAAAAATCAGAAAACATTGTATGAATTCTTTTCAAAAAAAAAAAGGTGGGGGCAAGGGTTTATTGTAGACTTTTAAAGATAAGTCTTCTTGCTGCTTAGACATCCTTTGTGGTTATATTAAAGTTCTTGGTTTTGATGTTTTCTATCTAGAATCTACATTGTTGATAATGCCTGATAAGTGACACTTCCTTAGTGGCACTTAAAGCATCAGATGAAGATATCCAAAAACTTAGAAATCTAATCATCATAAGTTGATTTACTAAATGTATAGTTCCAGTTCAACAGGCAAGTTTACTATGACCATCCCTTCCCAGTCAGTGGTACAAGAAATTAAAGTAGGAGGAGTTTGGCAGTCACTAATTCTGTTTATACTTAATACGTTCGATGTAAAGAGAAGAATCAGATGTGACTCCCATAAACCAAAAACCTGCTTCGTGATGCTATGAATGTTAATTAATCTTGCCATATCTCTAAGTTTTAATTAAACTGGCCACATCAGGCTCCAGGTTCCAAATCATCTGGGCTAAGCAGCTGAGAAAAGAATCAAGCCTTCATAGTCCATCTTCCCAAAGCCATCAGTAATATGGGAAAATCTTACTGAAAAGATATTCATAATGTCATCAAATCCACCAACTGTTTCTATGTAGATTTCACTGCAACCATTTCAGAGAGGGATGCTGTGTGCCTTAATCTCCAAATCTTTCAGAGAACAGAGAAATCTTTCAGTCCTTTCTTATTATGTGCCTCATAGATTTCCTTTTCATTCAAAATATCCATGTAGATTAAACATATTTCCATCTACAGTGAGAAATATTTAAAAATACAGTATATGTTAATCATATATTTAAGATCTTTTCACAGGTTTCTACTGTTTTAATTTGATAAGGATGAGATCCAGCCCATTCTTCCTGGTTTATATAACCAAATAAGAACCTAAACATTTCTCAAAAAGCATGTCCTTAAAAAAAAAATGTGATTCATGGTTCTCTATCTCCCTTATGCCTGGTTCTTAAAAATGATTGAGTCACTGTTGTTCTGTTGTTTAATCTGATAATTATGCAAGCACCAAATCTTACATTGGAGCAGAAAATGTTAACACACATTGAAAAACCAAAAAG